>NC_091433.1:136505871-136805871 GCF_964237555.1 Oryctolagus cuniculus
TGGTGGATTCAAGCGGAGGCCACCAAAGGGCTCTCCTGCAAGGCTCAGCGGCATTCCTCTTCGGGGTCCAGGGTCTGGGCTCCCCACATGAAGACCCCTTTGACTTCAACAAATTGGAATAACACCTATTTCAAATATATTATTTGATGAAAGCAGATGTCAGCAGATACTGCCTATGTAATTGATATTTGATTTATTCAAGATTTATGCATGCTGTGCCTTAGATTTATTAATGATAATCCCCGGCTCTTGTGTTTAATATAGTGGAACCAAAACATAATTTGCTGGGATCAGTCAGAAATGCATCAAAGTGATTAACTCTACATGCAAACCATTACCCAGTGACATCCCTACTGTGCACAGTGCAAAACGAGGCAATAATACAGTAATTGGCTTCACTTATGCAAGTTAGATATTTGTCGTGATTGCTAGTAAAATCTGCTCCCTTTTATCTCTGATTCTGCATCTCCATGTCCCTTGTCACCCTTTGATGTTCCTTTTCCTGGCAGGATTCTCCTGAAATGAGCAGGCACGCATGTGCATGCAAACTTGTGCAGACTCACATGGCATCCCACCCCAGCAATTATGTGCTAAGAAGGCAGTCTTCATCAAACACCCAGGGAGGGTAGCTGTCCTTCTCAGGAGGTGAGGTGCAACCTCTCCAACGGAGGAAGGTGACTCAAGGTCAGCACATGGAAATCACATCCCAACATTGCTTTCTTTCTACATCTGTCACCTATCTGAATACCCAGCCAGGCTGCAAAACCATTGCCATTTTGAAGTGGGCAGTTTTGAAGCAATGTAAATCATCATTGGGATAACATTGTGGGTGACAGGCCTGTCCTTCGATTATTTTAATTTTTTCGAAGAGCACTGAGAATCATCTTTAATATGTGAGTCTTTACACACTTCACTATATGCATTACAATGTGTGGGGACTGCTCTTTGTTGTTTTGCTTGATTTTAGCCAATTAAAAGATGGATAGCCCTTTATAATAAGACCAACGTCCTTCCTACTTTTTTAGAAAATAGGATTTATTTGTTTGAAAAGGCAGAATTACAGAGACAGAGGAGAAAGAGAGAAAGATCTTCCATCTACTGGTTCACTCCCCAAAAGGCCTCAATAGTCGGGGATGGGCCAGGCCAAAGCCAGGAGACAGGATTTTCTGCCAGGTCTCCCACATGTGTACAGAGGCCCAAGGACTTGGGCCGTCTTCTACTGCTTTCCCAGGCGTGTTATCAGGGAGCTAGATTGGAAGTGGAGCAACAGGGAATCGACCTGTTATCCATATGGGATACCAGCACTGTAGGCCATGGCTTTAATCCGCTGTGCTACAGGGCTGGCCCAACCTTCCTACTTTTAAAAATATAGTTTAGTTTATATTAGGAATTCATGAAGGTAGAGAAGAGCAGTTTCATTTTGAAAAGTTGAAAGTAAGACTACCATGGAGTAAAAGATTCAAAGTGTACAGAAACATGTGAAGTGAACAACGGAAGTCTCCTTTCTCTGCCCTATCCTTTCTGGAGACCCCATCCCCATGGTAATTGTTGCAGTAACTTCTTGCTTGCCCTCCAGAAAATGTAAACAGTATCCCTACATGTATATGCAATATGTTTTTCATCTAATACTGTATCTTCGAGATGTTTCCCTTCTTGCATGTGGAAAGCTCTCTGATTCTTTTTCACTACTATCTGTGCTCATTTTTAATTGTTTAAAGTGCTGCCTGACCCAGCCATGCTACCCAATAAGCTCTCTACTTGGAAATCATTTAAAAAATTCTTATTTCTAGCCTGGGAATTGTGGCCACAATTTAGAATGAAGTAGCATCTTGTGAGGATTTACAGCAAGATGGAAACACACACTGCATCCCACATTTTACAGCAAAATCTGCATAAATGGTCCTTGATTTCTCTGTTGCCTGGAATGTGCCATCTGTCTCCAGGGCATCTGGTAGAATATGTCAATACATCAACGTGGCATCTGGGTGGGCACGGGTATTTCTGACTCCCATGCCTACTGCCAGGTTTATACTGAAATTTTGGCACATTCAATGATACATTTATAAAATGCTTGCACCATCTACCTCATGGATCTAACCTGACTCACAACTAATTTAAAATGAACTCCCAGGACTCTCTTTTTGTTTCTTTGATGGAACAACACCAATTGTTCTATGTCAGTTTCTCCTTTGCACCCCAAGCAGTGTAGGAGGCATTTTGAGAGTGTCTAAAAACAGCTCACAAGGGATCTTTCTTCGTATTTTGAATGCCATTAAGGAATTACCCCCAGAATGAGGTGTGAAAGCTGTGAGCTCTCTGGGTCAACCTTTTGAAGCCTTCTGAACAATGTGCAGTGTTCTGTATGGGCTGGGCCTGTCCATAAACATCGCGGCTTCTGTCATGCAGGGTGTGCTGTGCTCAGCAAAGCACAGAGCTCCCGAGCCGAGTTACAGAGACTTCACTCTCTGGACTCGTTTCTTATGGCTGCTACAGAAGCAATTCCTGCTTCAGCACTCCCAGTGATCTATTCTTCCTGTCCTAAAAGCTAATTGATTCCTGCCTCTGAGTGCCGAGGACTAGGAAGAGCGATATCTCTGCTTGGCAGCAGTCTGTGAGGCTGGGTCCACCCGGACTCGCTTGGAAAGGTTGCCATGACCCGGACCCTTGGCCTGAAGAAAGAAATTAGGCTGGAGCAAAAAGGAACCTGGGTGTGGGAGTAGTTTCAAATTGTGAAGTGTGTAAATCTTTGTACCCCTCCAGGGACAAGGGACTATCTCTATTACAGAGCAGAAGGACCTGCGGACCATTTGCTAACTGGTAATGCTTAGGGCAACTGATCTTTGAACTAAGACATACTGGGGTACAAATCTCAACTATAAGCACTATAACTGAGAGGGTCCAAGTAACACTTTTTGCTTATTTTATTTTTATTTATTTGAAATAAGGAGACATAGGGAAACATAGAAAGACCTTGCATCTGTTGGTTGACTCACCAAATGTCTGCAATAGCCAGGACTGGGCTCCACCAAAGCCAGGAGCTAGGAACACCATCCAGGTCTCCCATGAGGGTGGCAGGAACCCAACTAGTTGAGTCATTAGCACTGCCTTCTAGGATGCTCACTGGCACAAAACTGGATCAGAAGCGAAGATGAGACCCGGATCTAGGCACTTTGATATGGGATGCAGGCATCCTAAGCAGTGTCTTAACTCCTCTGGTACCAAACCAGAGGCCCCAGACAGCACAATTTACAACTCTGGGCCTCAGTTTCTTCTGGGGCAACCAAAAGAGTCTACACTGAGTGTTATGAAGAGAATTTAAAACTGTGCATGAGGAAATAAGTGCTAGGAAAAGGACACATGGTGCTAACGACATGTGTGCCCCCAGAAACTGAAGAGCAATGGTATCAACAGTAGTGACATGGCCTATTATTCATCAAGGTCCCAACAGTCAGGTTAGCGTTTTTCCCAGAGAAAGGCTCTGAGGACCGTGGCCACCTAGACTACGTCCTGGAGGACGACTGCAGCCTCCCAGGCCACTGCCTTCTCGCCATCTACTGCCATCACCACCTGCCAAAACTCCCTCTTCCACTTCTTGTGAGCAAGGGAGACTGACACAGGGATTGGTTTGTTCCTGATCGGGGTGGGTCGGGGGACAGTGTGGAGAAATGCATGGAGCCCCAGAAAAAGCAAATGGTTAGTGAAGTTTGAAGTGGCAGGGGAAAGGCTGACGGAGGCCACTTAATCTTGAAAAATATCAGCTCCCCTTCTGGGCGTGAGTCATTTCCTTCCACAGAGCACTGCTCATGTTCAAGTTCCTGAAATGGATCTGATGCTGGTTTGGGGTCACTTAGACTTATAAAACCTCATTTCTGTTTGAGATGGCCTTACACTTGGAGTAAGTTCGTGGTCTTTCAAGTGTCCATGGCATAAAATTGGGTCTGCACAGTACCAGGATATCAGGATGGAAAGATGAGCAAGGTTTGCTGGGGCCACCAAGTTACAGACGTTTCTAGGTGGCTAAGCTTTGAAGGAATCTGAGGAAATCTCCAACTGAGTGGCTTGGCTTTCAAACTTATTTGGAAAGAGTTTAGAGCAAGATTTATCAAATAAATTGCTGCACAGGATACGAATAAATGCAGCTGACAAAAGCACAGTTAAATTGCAATGGAGCAGAATCCCAAGATATCTCTGGGAAACTCTGGGATCCAAAATACCTTTGAAATGTTAATTTTCTCCCAATAGGTGAGAACATGGCCATGCTATCTTTTTTTTAATTGTCACTTAATATTTGTATATACTTACAGGGTACAGGCTGACAGTTTGATAGATGTATACAATGTGTAATGATCAAATCAGTGAAACCAGCTTTTCCATCTCCTCAAACACTTAGCATGTCTCCGCGTTGGGAAGCTTCTGTCTCTTCGATTCTGATATATTTCAAAATAACTAGAGAAGACAGTGCATTCTTAAACACAGTCTCCTGAGATTAGCATTAGCTTCACCTGGGAGCTTGCTAGACTTTCTAATTCTCGGGCCCACCCCAGACCCCGCTGAAAGGAGTCCAGGATTCAGTGTTGTACCAATCCCTGCAGGTGATGTGTGCTCACTCAAGTTTAAGAACCAGTCCTCTAGGGCCTTTCAGTGAGCATCTCAGGCTCCCTCAGGAACACTCAGTTTCAGTGGACGGCAAGCACAGCTCTCCACAAACCTCTGTGAGTTCTTGGAGCATGCGCCCTGTCTTGGGAGAGGTCTCCCTCAATTCTGTATATTTTAGTAGCATTGCAGAGAACTCTTGAGTTTAACTTAAACTGGAAACGACTCCAACAGTGGTTCTTCTAGACAAATGGCTTAGAATCAAAAGATTTTGATCCGCACAGATTATTTCAGTGGATTTGGCCAGTAGCCTGAACTGTTGCAATGGGATTACACCCAAATAGTATGCTATTCCAAAAAAGTTTGTGGGTTAAAAAATAGAATACACCTTAAATTTAAAGAGAGATTTTTAATTTTCAAAACTATCTTATTTCATAACACTTCCCTCAGATCCTGACACTCTGTAACGTTCCCCTTCCCAATTTTAGTAGTGAAAAAAAAAATCAAGAATAGAGAGGCAATTTAAGTCTTCCTAGATCACAAAGATAGTTGCAAAATGAATATTAGAATCCAGTTCTCCACAATACCTAAGTCCACTGTTTTTTTCTGATGTTCCAGGAAATATATTAGGCAATTTCCTAAGATTTACAACTTGATCAGTTTTCTCTATGGGTCTTTCTTTCCTCTCTCTGTTTATAACTGACACTAATAACTTTCATGTAGGTTTAAAATTGTGGAATTTCCGGTTTGATGATTAGTTAGGGAGCTCCCTGACCCATCCCAGTGACAGGTGAGACATGAGGTGTTGTAACTAAGGCAACTGTTCCCTTCGGATCCTATTGGTGGGCATCTGTTTCTAGTTGTAACTGGCCAAACATCCCCTTTGCAGGAAAACTAATAACATCTTAACATATGGTCTTGAATCTGGGCCGCCAAATGACCTTGCATGGAGATTAATTGAAGGTGTTAATGGCATAGTTCCCAGCCAGGAATGTCAAAATACTGGCTTGGCCTCCTATGTACATGTTTTAAGAGGATTTGCTATTGATACTGAGCTGGATTAACTTTAAATATAAAGAAAAATACTATAACTTCAGCAGCCACCTGTGAAGCAAGTTTCTGTAGCTAAGGAATCTGAATTAGTGCGCGAACAGGGGGCGGGATAATGAACTTGACATCCCATTTTGACTCTCTAGGAAAAATTCCCAAGACACAATCTTCTTAGGTGGGGGTAACATGGGGATCTAAATTCTGTTGAAGTTGAAAAATATATTCTATGACCTTCCGTAAGATTCTGCTTGGAAAATACCATTAGAGATTAGAGTTGATTTGTGGGTTTTCTGTCCTGTAACTTCCCTCCTTCCTACCCTACCCAGGCAGGAGAAACAGGCCAAAGACCAGTGAAAAGAATGATACTTTAAGCTGTATTTTCTCAAATATTTACACAGAATGTCTTCAGCTTTCAGGATGCTTCAAGCTTAGTTATAATTATCTCATGCCTTGATCCTGGTACAGTCTCTCCTTCTTCCTATCAGTTTCTATTTTATTTTTTTTACTTCTGTTGTAAGACATGCATGCTTGTGTATATATGTATATCACAATTCACCTTAAAGGATACCTGTAGCATATAAAGACATAAAAGTAAACACAGAATAATTTCCCTTCATGCATATATTTGTAAACCCATAAACTCTAAGAAAAGATGAACTGGATTTTTTTTTAACTTTTATTTAATGAATATAGATTTCCAAAGTACAGCTTATGGATTACATTGGCTCCCCTCCTTCATAACTTCCCTCCCACCCACAGCCCTCCTCTTTCCCGCTCTCTCTCCCCTTCCATTCATATCAAGATTCATTTTCAATTTTCTATATATACAGAAGATCAGTTTAGAATACATTAAGTAAAGATTTCAACAGTTTGCACCCACATAGAAACACAAAGTGAAAAATACTGTTTGAGTACTCATTATAGCATTAAATCTCAATGTACAGCACATTAAGGACAGAGATCCTACATGAGGAGTAAGTGCACAGTGACTCCTGTTGTTGACTTTACAAATTGACAATCCTGTTTATGGCATCAGTAATCTCCCTATGCTCCAGTCATGAGTTTCCAAGGCTATGGAAGCCTTTTGAGTTCACCGACTCTTATCTTATTTAGACAAGGTCATAGTCAAAGTGGAAGTTCTCTCCTCCCTTCAGAGAAAGGTACCTCCTTCTTTGAAGACCTGGATGAACTGGATTTTAAAACACTGAGAATTGCATGTATTGGTCCTTTGCCCAGTTTGTTCTCCAATTTTGGCCAAAGGAGCCATGCAACATCTTTGAAAACCAGACTAACTGCTGGTTGCACAACTGATTAAAAAGTAAAAATCATTAACTAGAATACCATGCCACCAATTCATTAATGCCTCAGGAGACAGACTGTTGAAATAATAATTTCACAAGTTATTTTTTGAGGAGCAACTCAGGACCTAGTTCTTTGAGTAGTCCTGTTCCATGTTCTTGCACTCCTTCTACTCACAAGTCTCTGCTGCCTACATTACTGTGCAGTATTTATACATAATCTTTCTCTTGTCATTTATGACAAACTCTGAGTTTCCTGAAAGCAGACCTATCTTATTTATCTTTTAAATGCCCAGTGTTTCCTGCAATGATTGATCTACAATAAGCCTCACTGTATGTGTTTGCTTGACCTTTCTTTAATGACTAAGTCTATAAGGAGTACAAAGTCCTAGACACCATCCTGGTTGCAAAGAGGTTATAAGAGTTTGGAGGTATCAGTACTTATTTACCTGAGACAAGAAAAGTGGGATTAATCCATGGTATCAGTGACCACATTCCACGTTTAGTTTCACCCAAATAGGCAGTATTTCTAGGCCACACTATAACACGGATTTATGTTTATTGAGAAACAGTTTGTAGCATACACACCCACACACAGACACAAACCTTAAAAGTGTAATCATTCTAACAAACTTAGCACTTTTTGTGCTCATGTACTTGAGCTAACAAGATTCCATATGTGCATTTTGATTTTCTCCTAAATAAAATTCTCCAGATTCTTAAAAGAACAAGAAAGGAAAAGCTTAACCCATTATGCTCAGATGAAAGAAGTAGAAAACGAAGTGGAACAGCTTTGTCTAATTTCCCAAATTGAATAAAATGAAAAACAAATAAATGGATGATGAAAAGCCATGTATGTCTGATTCACTTGCCTTTCCTATTGAGCAAGCCACGCAGGTAATTCAGCTGGGTCCCCTGAAATCCTTTGCACATTTACCTTTCAAGATCAGACAGAATGGCATGCCATCCACCGGGCAGCCCTCGCACACCGTGAAAAGAAAGAATGCTGTGTTGAACTATCATTGGAGTGCCAGGCTTGGGGGATCCATGGGCTGTTAACACAAATAGAGTTAGAAAGAGATTATGTGGCCCTGGACATTGCAAACACACTGTAGACTTTTTCCCCTCACTGAAATGAGGCACTGGATAGATACCTCAGTGGAAAAAGCAATTAGTGGTCAGGAATGAAGTTCCTTCCTTTCCTTACCCATTCTCTCCCTCCCAATCCTTTCAAACCTCCCCTGGGTCCAATTTGGGAATTCTTGCAAAGGCTAAAGTCCAGCAGCTTAACAGCTATTAAACACGGTCGTAAAGTGAAGATGCAGCCTGCGAGCTGGGCTCTTGGCAGCGTCAGAGGAATATGGCAAACGGCACAACTCTTTTGCTGAAAGGAAATAATAGAAGAGATGAAGGGAGGGGGTGTGGATAAGTCAGATTGAGAGTTTCAGATGGCGACCCATGGAGCATACTAACCCACTCTGGTATTGCTATTTAGTACCTGTGAAGTCTCCATTATGCATTATTAAATTCATGTATTATTGAATCATGAATCCTTGTTCCCTGATAAGAAATGGAGATGATTTCTTCGTTTAAATTAAAGCCCTGCCTCCTTATTTGAATAAAACTGCATTACTGGCTGCCTAGCATGCTAATCAGAAAACTGCATTAAGCAGGTAGGACTGTATGAATTAAAAAATAATGAAACAAGACTTTTCAGCCAGACATTGTTCCCTCGCTTGCTTTTCATGACAGCGGATTTCCTACTTGGAGTTGATAAGACAACGGCAAATGAAGATAACAACATGAGAGGGAAATCATTCACTCTAATGGGCTCCACCTGTGCAGACTTCAGCTCATTTACATGGCTGCAGAAAAATTAGAAATCATGCGGCAATTAGTCTGTTCTAGATTATGCAGTGTGTCAACTGATACCACTCAGGAGAGCACTAGTGCTAAAATGGTTTCAGAAGATAAATCTACTCTCCTATACAAACAGTTTTAATTACCTGGAAAACGGCATTGCCTATTGAGAAATCTCCATTGTGAACCTGGGCTGCTCTCCTGCTATTGGAATCAGATGTTGGGAAATTCCAATGTTTATGTAATTGACTCATACAGGATTTGATGACTTGTTGAAACTGAAATTGGGCCTCTTGGTTGGGTCCCCAATTGTTCATCAAAGGCCTCTTTTAATGTTCTCCTTCAGAGTTGGTCTGGGGAAGAGGAGGACGATTATATATATTTTTAAAATGCTTCTGTCTTTGCTTCTGGAGACTTAGCTTTCAAATCTGATAATTAGACAATAATTTTAAACATGAAGCTTGAGTCAACAGATCAAGCAACTAGAAACATTTTCTTACAAATAAAATGTTAAGACTACTATGGCTTTGGAGTCTTAGGGCATTAGGATACAATCTCTCTATTCCTTTTGACCTTAAAATATGTTTTTCACTTTCCTAAGAACCATGGATGCATTTAGAGAAACTATGTTCATGAAAATACAGCTTTTGCTTTTATGAAAGATCATTTCATGGCTTTGTTTTTATTTGCTTATAGAAGTGCTTAGGTATTCACACTCAGTTTATTTTGTCATTGTTGTTTTTGGGTTTTTTTTTTTGGTAATTTTTAATTGCTTTTGAGAATAATACAGCAAGATTAGGGTTGGTGGTCAAATTTACAAGAGAAGCAATGGTTGAAGGGAGGCTGCTTCTAAGCGAAAGCATTGGCCCTTGGGTGGGAGTTATCTCTTGGGATGCTGGTAAAATGTCTGTCTTTTTGTACCTTTAGGAAAGACAGAGGCAATACCTCCTTCAGGAAACAGCAAGCCCTTAGCACTGCTCAGTAGAATCTGCTCACACAGCAAACATTAAACATAGATTCTGGGGCTGGCGTGTGGCTCAGTGGGTTACACAGCCATCTGCAATCCTGGCATCCCATATGAGCACTGGTTGGAGTTTCAGCCGTTCCATTTCCAACCCAGCTCCCCGCTAATGTACCTGGGAAAGCAGCATAAGATGTCCCAAGTAGTTGAGCCCTTGTCATCCATGTGGGAGACCTGGATGAAAATCCAAGCTCCTGGTTTTGGCTTGGTCCAACCTGGATGCTGCAGCCATTTGGGAAGTGAACCAGCAGAAGGAACATCATTCTCTTTCTTTCTCTCTCTCTCTCCCTCCATCTCTGTAACTCTGCCTATGTAATAAAGAAATAAATCTTCAAAACTGGATTCTGCTTGGTGGAAGCCAGTGGTTGTAGGGTACCCATTAAAAGGTAGTTGATATACACTCTAAGTGACAAAAGAAGGCCCAATCTTACCTACAGGTAGAGAAGCAATCTTCTGGCATAGTGGGATTTCAGCCAGCCTGACATTTTCTGGCCAAGAGATGTTCTAAGCTTGTTCTCTGATGTTTAGTTCAAGATTTCACTTCCTACTAAAAATACAATCTCTGGGGACAGTTCACCCGGAACTTTAGCATACTGTTCTTCAATTTTTGTCCCAGGAGTATTTGCTCAGTGAGGTATCCATCAAGACAAGGATTCCAAGGAAATACAAATTTAGCAAATGTTGCTACAGTTCTTTTCTAAATAGCAAAATGAACCTAGTATGCTAAAAGCTCTGAAATGTCTTGGAGGTAAGAAACTTGTTGAAGCCTGGGCTTCTCAGATTTATCTGTACAATATAGCACCCCCCCCCCCCGGTAATGGACGCTTAATCACACCCAGCATCCACGAGAACAACTTTGGGTCATACTCCTTTAGTGTGAGTGAATTTCCTCCTAGAGTAGGTTTTTCCTACAGAGAAAATGATGTTAGGGCCAAACTCACAGTTCTACGGACAGACAGAAGATTTGTCTGGCTACAGGAACTTTCTGAATCATTTGGCTGGTTTCAAAGGCAGTTTCCTCCCATTTCAACATGAACATACATATACACACATGAATGCATCCATGTACATGCAAGCATACATACCTATAATCCCATTTTGCAACCAGTGTTCTTTACATGAAGTACTGAACACAGAAAATACTTTGAATGACTAGTTTCTCATTTTCTTCAAACTGGTGTTCAATCAGTGCCATTTGAGACATCTAAGAGAGAAGTTCATTCATTACATACTATGAGTACTTCAAGTATTAGGGAATAGTTTTCTCCTGGAACCAGAGCACAGTAATGGCCTAATAACATTCTTAAGACAATCCAATTTTCTGGCAGTAACTTTTATTTTATGTCACCTTCCCTAAATGCGAATACAAAGTGATGTATGGTATTGAGTCGAAGAATGATGGAATTTTGACCTGGGATGGGTTCAGATACAGTGTAGCTCCTTGTCTTCTTATTTGGCAGTGCGGACAGGAAGACCCAGGGTGCGGTGACCCACATTGCTATGGATGATACCTGAATCAGGATGGACCAAGAGTGCAGTTCTAGTCTTCAGACCCAAAGACAAGAGTCTATTTTTCCAAATCATTGTGGACTGTGGGAGCTACAAACAGATTCCACGCTCTGCCATCACCCAGAGCCCTTCAGGAAGGGTGAGGGCAGTCCCATTCAGAAAATCCCTAACCATGGGCTTGTGAGTTCATCACTTGGAGAAAAGTATGCTGCTCAGGACTCTGAAATGCACTGAAATCACTACTTGCATAATGAGCAAGCCAGAAAGTCTGAATGGAAATTGGGCCTGTCCTAGGAGAGAAGGGGAAGCTGCTTAAAAGGTGGGCATGTTAGTATATTGAGGACTGGCAGCCTCTTCAGAGTACATAAGTATGCAAACTTCTCCCTGAGGTGAGACGTTACCTTCCCAATGCCAAAGTGCCAGCAGTCATTCTGTTTCTGCAAGGGTATTTATAAACAGGTCCAACTGCGGAATGGCTGAACCTGGGGTAGAGAAATCTGAGTTTGGGGTGGGACTACAACAAATCCCTCACATACACAAGGATTCACCTCACAGCCAGAAAAGTCAACATTAAAAGGCAATGCCAACAAAAGCAACAATGAAACTCATGATGGATGGAATATGGAATATTATACAGCTATTAGAAATGATACCCTGGGGCCAGTACTGTGGCATAGTGGTAAAGCCACCATCTGCAGTGCTGGCATCCCATATGGGCACTGGTTTGAGTCACTGGTGCTCTACTTCCAGCTCTCTACTATGGCCTGGGAAAGCAGTAGAAGGTGGCCCAAGTCCTTAGGCCCCTGTACCCACATGAGAGATCCAGAAGAAGTTCCTGGCTCCTGGCTCCTGGCTCCTGGCTCCTGGCTTTAGATAGACCCAGTCCCAGCCATTGCAGACATCTGGGGAGTGAACCAGTGGATGAAAGACCTCCCTCCCTTTCTCTCTCTCTCTCTCTCTCTCTCTCTCTCTCTCTCTCTCTCTCTGCCTCTACCTCTCTGTAGCCCTGCCTTTCAAATAAATAAATAAATCTTAAAAAAAAAAAAAAGAAATGATACCCTGAGACTGATTCTTAAAAAAACTGGAAAGTAAAATGGATGGACACACACACACACACACACACACACAAAGATTTATTTATTTGAAAGGTAGAGTTACAGAGAGAAGGAGAGACAGAGAGCAAGAGATTTTCCACATGCTGGTTCTCTACCCACATGGCTACAATGGCCAGGGCTGGAATTAGGCCAAAGCCAGAAGCCTGGAGCTTCATCTGGCTCTCTCACATGAGTGCAGGAGCCCAAGAAGTCCCAGATTCCATATGGGATGCTGACATTTCAGGAGGTGGCTTAACCCACTGTGCCACAACACCAACCCCAGCAAGATATTTTTAAACATAGAAACAATGGAAGAAATGAAAAGGAAAATATATATGAATTTGGTTACATAAAATGTAAAATATTTGTATGGTATGAAACGGCAAGATCAACTGCAAATTGGTGAAGAGATTTGTCATCAAATGGCTACACTACCATTTTTTTTAAACAATTTTAACTACCTTGTTTGTGGAAGGAAATGCACCCTGTGTTTTGGAAGAGGCGGCACTCACTGCACTAGCTCTCCATCATCTTTACGGAAATTTGTTTTTGGACAAAGCTGTTCTTTGCTCTTTAATTCTCTAGAGATGATGAAGATGTGCTCCCACAGTAATCTTGAGTCACTGTTGATTGCAGTGGTTGGATGATTCCCATAGGCTGCAGTATTATTTATAGCATATTTATAATATCAAAGGACTTCTACTTTCCTCTACTAACCTCTATCTCCACTTCCTTAGTGACTTCAAGGGAGGCCCTGAAGTAACCTCAAAATTTGCATCTAATGCTCAGAATGACAGTCTGACTTGGTGTCTTTTCTGGAGGCCCAGTGTCAACACTTGCATTCCTTTGTCAGTCATTATAGACAAAAAGATGTGCAGAGCACGGTACATGGCAGAGAGGATACAGTACAAAACCACTCTTCTGTGACCATCCTTGATATTGTTAGAACATAAAGCAGGAATGGACTGAGTCTGCAGTCTGGTGCCCAGCATCTGCAGTATCATCCACCATGCTTGTTTCCATCAACAAAGAGCACAGTGTGTTACTCAGGACTTGGAACAGAATTAACACGTGAATAGGATCCTGCAGAGGACAGTTCGCTGTCAACCCAAGGAGGCTCAGTCCTTATTTTCTATCTCTGCTCACTCCTCTGGTGATTTCATCCTGAATTATGGCTTTAAATACCAGAAAGTGCTAACTAGTGGAAAATGTGTATCTCCAGCCCAGACCTCTTCCCTGAACTCCAGATTCATATATCGAACTGCCTACTTGACATCTCCACCTGCAAATCTACTACACATACAGCTTTCACAGCTCAAGTGAACTTCTGTTCTCCCCACAGCCCCCAATCTCAGAAATTCCAATCTTCCGGATGCTCAATGCTCTCTTTTTCTCATCGCCACTTTTGTTTGAGTAGGGAATCCTGTTGACAATTCCCTTCAAAATATATGCAGAATGTGAACATTTTTACCACTTACACTGCAACTCCCTTTGTACCATTATCTTTGGTCTCGATGACCGTGATTGCCAAAGTCTCTAAGTCACCTCCCTGACTTGGACCCTGACACCTGCAGTCCATGCTCATCACAGCAGCCCGACTCTTTCTTGCCAGATCTTTAACAATGACTTCCATGTTTTTCAGAAGAAAAGCCCAAGGCTCCACATTGGCCATACTGATCTGCCACTCACACATTGCCTCTCTGACATCATCACCTAAGACACCTCTGCCTTGCTCACCCTGCTCTAGCTACGTTTTCCTTCAATACAGTTTTTAAATGTGCCCGGAATTCTCTGTTACAGCAATCTTTTCCATGCTGTTTTGTAAGGACCATTCCTCCTGTAGATATCTCCGTGGCCAACTCCACTCATCTGCCCCAAGTCTTTACCTAAACAGCTTCTTAGTGAGCTCTTACAGACCATATTACATATTTGAAATTTTAACCTTCACCTTAATATTATTTTTTTTTCTGTTTCCTTTTCTTCCATAGCTTTTTAAATTTTATGAAGCCCAGCTATCAGTTTTGTCCTTTATGCCTCATGGTTTAATGTCCTATCTAAAATAGATCTTTGCCTAACTGAAAGTAAAAAAAATATAAATTTGCCTGTATTTTCCTCAGTAAGCTTTACATGTTAGGTGTTACATTTAGGTATATAGTCCATTTTTATTAAATTCTTGCTTGTGTTATGAAAAGTTGAGGTTTTTACATATGTATGTTCAATTGTTCACCAGTATAGTCAATTGATTTAAAAGATAATCATTTCCTCAATAAACTACCTTAGGCTCTTTCCTAAAATCAGATAATCATTTATGTATATGCTCATTTCTAAAATTTCTAAAAATGTAACTATTGGTTGTGTTTTTCTAAATATCCATCCTTGGAAATTTCCAAGTTTTCTTTATTACTATTACTGCTGCTTTACAGAGTCCTGAAATACTATATTTTTTCCCTTTAAATTTTTTTTAATCTTCTAGATTCTCTATATTTACATATGATGAATTTACACTTGTACAGAAGAACCTACCATGATTTTGCTTGGGATTGTATTAAATCTATGGGTCAATTTAGAAAGAATTGATATCTTCAAGATATTGGTCATCTAACCCATGAACATACTATTTTATTGCATTTACTTAGGCATTCTTGAATATTTCTCATCAATGTTTTGTAGTTTTCAATACACAGATTTTTTCAGATAACTCATTAAATATATTCTAAAATGTTTCATAGTTTTACTGCAATTTAAAATAGTTCTTTCAATATCAATTTTACTGTTCATTATTAGTATCTAAAATACAAATTGATTTTTTGTATCTACTTTTTTATCTGATGAACTTTGTGCACTTACTAGGTTCAAGAAGGTTTTTGAAGATTCTTTAGAATTTTCTACATTGACTATCATATCACTTACAGATAAAGATCATTTTAATTATTCCTCTGCAATATCATTTATTTTTACTTACTAATTTTACTATTTTGAACCTCTCTTCCACACCCATAAATAAAGCTGTAAAAAGGAAAGGAAATTTGTGCCTTGTTGCCAACCTTAGGGATAAAGCATTCAAGCATACTATCTACAGGGATGTGATTTTGTTTTTGGGTAGATGTTCTTTATCAGGTTGAAGAAGTTCCTTGGGGTAAATATTTGGTAGAGTAATTAAACTGATGTTGGGGATGCATGCATACTATAATTAAATGCCTGGGTGCAAGTCCTGGCTCTCTCCATTCCAGCTTCTTACTAATGCATACCCTGGGAGGCACCATGTGATGACTTAAGTACTTAGATTCTCCTTTTTTTTGTGGGAGACCCAGATGGGGTTCCCAGCTCTTTGCTTCTGCTTGGACCAGCCTTGTCTGTTGCTGGCATTTAGAGAGTGAACCAAAGTATGAAAGATGTTTCTTTGTCTCTCTCCATCTCTTTGCCTTTCAAATAAAATCATAAATATATAATTTAAAAAGAGAGTTCTCTTCTGTACTAGTTTGGTGAGAGATTTTATCATGAACAAATGTTGAATTGCTAAATATGGTTTTTTATTCTTTAATCTATTGATATGGTGAATTACACTGATGATCAATGTTTAACCTGACTTGCAGTTTTCTTCCCCCAATGTTATTTCATATTTACAGATTTCATATTTACAGATTTAGGAATACAGTGATTCCTACCTTTATTCCTCCTTCCTCTCTTATTCCCTCTTTTAGTTTGTACAATGATCTACTTTGTTTACTTTATACTCATAGGATTAATCCTATACCAAGTAAACAGTTCAACAAATAGTAAGAAGAAAAAACACAGTTTGTCAACAGTAGAGACAAGAGCTGTAAACAATCATTGAGTCTCAAAATGACAATTTCATTCCTATATATTATATTTTTGGTGCTCTATTAGTTACCACAGATCAGGGAAAACAAACAATATTTGTCTTATTGAGACTGTCTTATTTTACTAAGTATAATGGTTTCCAGTTACATCCATTTTGTTGCAAGACAGGCTTTCATTTTTTTACAGCTGAGTGGTATTTCATTTTATATATATATATGATATATATATATAAATCTTTACTTAATATATGCTAAACTGATCTTCTGTATATAAAGAGAATTGAAAATGAATCTTGATGTGAATGGAAGGGGGGAGGGAGAGGGAAAAGGGAGGGTTGCGGGTGGGAGGGAAGTTATGGGGGGGCATTGTAATCCATAAGCTGTACTTTGGAAATTTATATTCATTGAATAAAAGTTAAATATATATTTATATTTATTATATATAGTATATTATAACATATAGTAAGCATAACATATTAAGATATAATACATTTATATTATATATACTAATATATAATATATTATAATAAATATATAAGATAGGCTTTCATTTTTTTACAGTTCAGTGGTATTTCATTTTATATATATATGTTATATATTTATTTATTTTATAGATTAATATATTATATAACACATATAATGAATTTCTTTATCCAGTCATTGGTTGATAGAAATCTGGGTTGATTTCATTCTTCAGCTACTGTGAATTTAGCTGCAATAAACACGAGAGTCCAGATCACTCTTTCATATGCTGATTTCATTTCCTTTGGGTAAATTCTCAGGGCTGGGTCATATGGGAGATCTATTTTCAGCTTTCTGAGGTATTTCCATACTGTCTACCACAATGGCTGTACCAGTTTACATTTCCACCAACAGTGGATTAAGGTACCTTTTCCTTTACATTCTCACCAGTATTTATTATTTGTTGATTTGTGTATGAGAGCCATTCTAACAGGGGTGAGGTGAAATCTCATTGTGGTTTTGATTTGCATTTTCCTGATGGCTGGTGATCCTGAGCATTTTTTCACGTGTTTGTTGGTCATTTGGATTTTCTCTCTTGAAAAATGCCTGTTTAAGTCCTTTAATGATTTCTTAACTGGTTTGTTTGTTTTGCTGTTGTAGAGTTTCTTGAGCTCTTTAAAGATTCTAGATATTAATCCTTTATCAGTTGCATAGTTTGCAATATTTTCTCCTATTTCATCAGTTGCCTCTTCACTTTGCTGAATGTTTCCTTTGCAGTGCAGAAGCTTCTCAGCTTGATGTAACCCATTTGTCTATTTTGATTTTAATTGCCTGTGTTTCTGGGGTCTTTTCCAAGAAATCTTTGCCTATGCCAATGTCTTGCAGAGTTTTACCAATGTTCTCCTTTAGTAATTTGATGGTATAAGGTCATGGATTTAGACCCCTGATCCATTTTGAGTTGATTTTTGTATGAGTTGCAAGGTAGGGGTCCTGTTTCATACTTCTGCATGCAGGGATCCAATTTTCAAAGCACCATTTCTTGAAGAGACCATCCTTTCTCCAGCGATTGATTTTAGCTCCATTGTTAAAGATTACTTAATTGTAGATGTGTGGATTGATTTCTGGAGTTTCTAATCTGTTACAGTGGTCTACATGTCTACTTTTGTGCCAGTACCAGGCTGTTTTAGTTAAAACTGCCTGTAGTATCTCTTGAAAGGCTTTTGTTTGTTTGTTTGTTTGCTTGCTTAAGATTACTTTAGCTATCCTGGATCCCTTGTGTTTCCGTATGACTTTTAGCACTTTTTGTTTTTCTAGACCTGAGAATGTCGTTGGTTCTTTGATTGAGACTGCACTGAATCTGTAAATTGCTCTCAGCAGTGTGGGTGTCTTCATGAAATTAATTCTTCCAATCCACAAAGTTGGAAGATGTTTAGTAATTTTAATCATAGAGATCTTTCACCTCCTTGGTTACATTTATTCCAAGGTATTTAATCTTTTTGTAACTGTTGTGAATGGGAACAATCTTAAAGTTCTTTCTCAGGCATGGCATTGTCTGTGTATACAAAGGCTACTGATTTTTGTGGTCCATTTTATATCCTTCCACTTTACCAAAATCTTGTGAGTTCCAATATTCTCTCAGTGTAATCTTTTGGCTCCCCTATAAATAGAATCATTTCATCTGCAACTAGGGATACTTTGAATTCCTCCTTTCTGATTTGTATACCTTTGATTTATTTTTCTTGCATAATGGCTCTGGCTAAAATTTCCAGGACTATATTGAATAGCAATGGTGAGGGTGTATATCCTTGCTTGGTTCAGATCTTAGTGGGAATGCTTCCAATTTTTCTGCCATTCAAAAAGATACTGGCTGAGGGTTTGTCATAAATTGCCTTGGTTATATTGAGGGATGTTCTTTTTACATCCAACTTGCTTAAGGTTTTTGTCATGAAAGGATGTTGTATTTTATCAGTTGATATATCTGCATCTATTGAGATAATCCTATGGTTTTTATTCTTCAGTTTGATAATGTTTATTGATTTCTGTATGTTGACTCATCCCTGCATATCAAGGATAAATCCCACTTGGTCTGTGTGAATGATCTTTCTGATGTGTTGTTGCACTCAATTATCTAGAATTTTGATGAGGACTTTTGCATACATGTTCATCAGAGATATAGGCAGATGTCCTAAAGAGCACTTTGGCCTCAGAATCAGCCCTTAAGGCATTCGGATCTGGCTAAAAAGCCCATGAGAGTATTTTAGGCATGGAAAGCCAAGACACTCTGGAAAAAAAAAAACAAAACCCTAAATGAAAGATCTCTGCAAGTGAGATCCCAATGGAAAGAACGGGCCATCAAAGAAGGAGGTACCTTTCTCTGAAGGGAGGAGAGAACTTCCACTTTGACTATGACCTTATCTAAATAAGATCGGAGTCAGTGAACTCAAAAGGCTTCCATAGCCTTGGAAACTCATGAAAAGAGCCTAGGGTGATTACTGACACCATAAACAAGAGTGTCAATTTGTTAAGTCAACAACAGGAGTCACTGTGCACTTACTCCTCATGTAGGATCTCTGTCCTTAATGCGTTGTACAATGTGAATTAATGCTATAACTTGTACTCAAACAGTACTTTATACTTTGTGTTTCTGTGTGGGTGCAAACTGTTGAAATCTTTACTTAGTATATACTAAATTGATCTTCTGTATGTAAAGATAATTGAAAATGAATCTTGATGTGAATGGGATGGGAGAGGGAGCAGTAGATGGGAGGGTTGTGGGTGGGAGGGAAGTTATGGGGGGGGAAGCCACTGTAATCTATATGCTGTACTTTGGAAATTTATATTTGTTAAATAAAAGTTTTAAAAAAAGAATGGTAACAAAAAATAAAAAAATAAAGTAGCCATATGCTGGTTGTTGAATGTTGTATATTGTTAATAAAGCTGGGAAATGGAAAAAAAAAACACTGAATCTCCAAGTTTCAATTTCACTCCTATAGATTACCTTTTAGATACTTTATTAGTTTCTGCAGATCAGGGAAAACATATAGTATTTGTTTTTTGGGACTGGCTTATTTCACTAAGTATAATGGCTTCCATTTGCATCCATTTTATTGTAAAGTCTTCGTCTGTTAGGTCCATCACCTCCACTATTCCTGGATTTGTTCTGGATAAGGGTCATGTTTTTGTGCTTCTTTTTCACACACAGTAACTTTAAATTTATACACTTTGATGAGTTTCGACAAATGCACACTGCAATGTATCTATAATCACAATTGCAAAATAGAAGCACTGGCATACCCCTAGCAGTTCTTGGTGTATTTTCTGCACTCAATCCGTTTCCACAGCTGTTGGGCCCCAGAAGCTACTGATCATATTTTTGTTACTATGCTTTTGCCTTTTCTACAATTTCATATAAATGAAATCATGTGGTATGTAGCCTATGTCTGGCTCCCTTCATCATAATGCTTTGGAAATGTGTTCACTATTGCTGTATGTATCCATATTATATTGCTTTTTATTGCTATGTAACAGTCCATTGTATAGCCATACTTTCCTCTGTTTATACATTGACCACATTAATGGATATTTGGATCTTTCCTTTCTTCAGTTTTTAGCCATCACAAGTAAAGTTCATTGAATGTTTGGGTACATGAATTTCTGTGTAGACATACATTTTCACTTTTCCTGGGTAAATACACACAGGATATTTTTGTTGGTTTCTAAATGTTGATTATTGAATTTTATTGACTTCTTTTATATAATGTTGGTTTTTGTTCTTGTGTGCAGTTAATAGGAATCTGCTGGATTATTTTGAGGTTTTTCTTAGAACTTTGATAAGGCAGACCTAGAGCACTTTTTAATCTCAGGCTAATGTAGCCCCTCTACTAAAGCAATGTCTTATTGAGTGCTCCACCCAATACCCTATGCATTATAAGACCTTGCCATCCTTTGTTTAGACATACAGACTGATGGGGCTCTGCCTGAGCTCTGGGGCTTGCTCTACCTCCATGTTTCTAGTGGTTCTTTCCCTGACAGTTTCAGCTCTGACACACACAGACCAGCAGTTATCCAAACCTGAAGAAATCTTCTGCAGATATTTCTATCTTCTCCCTCTCTCTGACACAGTATCCTCTTCATTATTCTGCTATGAAAATTCTAGATATTTTAAGCACCCCTGAACCATGACTTCTGTCTCTTCAACTCAAGAAGACTATTGGGTTCCTTTTGAGTTTCTCTCCCGATGTGGAAACCTGGAATCTACCTCATGGAAAGACTGTTTCTTCCTCTTCTCTCAGATATCAGAAGTATGTACTGCCTCTTTCCCACTGCATAAAAACCACTGTTTCATGTTTTGTCTGATTTCACTAGTCATTTAATGTGGGAGGGTACTTTCAATCCCTCATACTCTGTCATAGATCAAAGTGGGAGTTTCTGTTAGTTTTTAAGGACTTCTTAAAAATAGCCATAAATATGTTGTTGAATTTCAATAAATGCTTTTTATATCAGTTGACATAATCATGCAATTTTCTCCTTTAATTGACTACTGTATTACATTACATTGATAGATTTTTCTTAGGCTAAATCATTGTTCATTCATGGGTGAATGTATTTGAACAAAATGAATTATTTTTAATACATGCTTAGATTTAATTGCTTTTTAAGAGAATTTCACATATAATGTAAAGAAATGCTTTCTTAATTCTCTTGTGGAACTAAGATTACATTAGCCTCCAAAATGAACTGGACAGTTTTCCTTCTCTCCTTATTTTGTGAAATATTTTTTTCTTTTTAAATTATTTTTTATTTAAAGTAAATAAATGTCATGTACTTCATAGACACAGATTTAGGAACATAGTGGTACTTCCCACCCTCTCTCCCTCCTGCCCACACTTCCGCCCTTACTCCTCCTTCCTCTCTTATCTCCTCTCCTAATTTTTACAATGATCTACTTTCAGTTTACTTTATACTCATAAGATTAACCCTACATTAAGTAAATAGTTCAACAAATAGGAAGAAGAAAAAAAAACACAGTTCCTCAACAGTAGAGACAAAGGCTGTAAAAAAATCATAGAACCTCAAAATATCAATTTCACTCCTATATATTAATAAAGCTACTTACTGCCCAAAAATATGAAAGAAATGTCCTAAAAAGTTATCTATGCCTTTGGGCATAGATATATATGTATGATATATATAAATCTCTAACTACTAATTTATTTTTTGTATATTTGTCTTCAATTTTTGCACTTTAGGTTTTTCATGAATTCTGTAAATGAATAAGTTTTCTATGTTTTATAATTAAATGGCTACACTCTTGAATTAAATTTCTTTGAATCTGGTAGACATATTTGAAGTTATACATTTTATCTCAAATACTACTTTAGATAATATATCCAAGTTATATGTATTGTTTTCATTTTATTCAGTTTCAGATATTTCACAATTTTCCTTATAACATTTTCACCAGGAATATTCAATTGTGTATTTTTATTGTCAAGATAGATCAATCTTTTTTATTAAAATGCTCGTTATTCATTGTTGTTTCTTAAATATTTTCACACTGTAAACTTAAGTCATTATGATGTTACTCAACCTAGAATTTGGTTGATTTTCATAGGAATTCTAATTTTGTGAATGTTTTATGTGAATGTTCCCTTACAGAATGTGCTTTCTTTATTCATTTTGTATAAAGATATACAGATACAAAATTTGAGATTATTAATGTTTTTCCATGTTCTATATTATTACCTGTTCTTATTATGCTTAATATATCTGTCTCTCAGAATGAGTGAAAATCTCTCAGTACTACTCAATCTAATTCTCTTACGATTCTGTCCTGTGTCATTTGTATGTGTTAGAGATACATACACTCATTGCTGATAGAGCTTCCTGATGCACTTCAGTATCTCTTTTTCTATGTTTCCTTAAGAGCTACTTTGTCCTGATATCTAATTGATGCCTTTCTATTTAAGAAATATCAAGATGGATGCTAATCTTTATCTTCACAACAGTAAATCCATCATTTTAAGAAATCATATAAGTACATATTCTACTTTTTGGATTACTGTTATTTTCTTCATTGTCAAATTCCTTGTGTAGTGCTTCAGAGAGTCTCTCATAATTCTAAATGAATTTCACTCATTATTTTACACATTTTTCCTTGATTCCAACTTACATTTTATGCTAAAAACTATTTGAAATTACTATCCTTGAAAAATATAAAGAGTGTCATTAAAATTGCTTACAACTTTTGCTAATTCATCCTGTGGGACATCTGAATTCTTAGGGAAGTCATTTTCACTCAAGTGGAACTGTAAGTCATTACAGTTTGATAAAATCTTTGGTAAAATACAAATATAGAGGTTGAGTAACTTAAAAGCCTAAGCATTTTTCTTTATACAAATTTCCTTTTAAAATTGCTAATTTGAGGGCAAGCATTTGGCCTGATGCTTGCGATGGCCACAGTCCATGTCTGAGTTTGAATCCCAGCTCTGTTCCCTGTTCCAATTTTCTGCTAATGCACACCCTGGGAAGCAGCAGGTGATGGCTCAAGTAGTTGGCCCTTGCCACCCATGTGGGAGATTTGAACTGAATTCCAGGCTTCTCTCTTAGGTCTAGTCAAGCCCCAGCAGCTGCAGGCTATTGAGAAGTGAACCAGTGGATTTGTGACCTCTGCCTGTCTGCCTTTAAAATAATATAAAGTAAATAAATAAAATTAAAATAAATTCCTAATTGAACACACTATCTCTGCAAGTCTCAACTGTTCTCCAAGGAATCCCAAACCAAGACATCCTGGGACAAACACATAGATATTAGTATACTTCATTTTTACCTCATTATCATGGTTAAACTATAGGACTAATCCTACTAGGTTCTTTGTGATATAAAATATAAAAATTTCCAGTTAACCACCACATAAAAATGTTTTGACTTCCCAGCTTTCCTGAAAAGATGGCACATGGAACAATAAATACATTTTTAAAAATCTCCCTATTATTTCCAATAAAATTGGTACTCTGAGAATATGTGCTATGTTTAGCACAGTCTCATGTAGATGTAGCATTTGTGTGTCCTTGGGCATACGTGTAAAATTATTTCAAAACCATGGAAAATATTGGATAAAATATAGATTCCTCAACTTGCCAATTAAAACCATCCTGATCTGCCTGCTGCCTACTGAGCCAGCCTTGCTCCCACAGCTGCCCTACTTGTATCTTGCATTGTAGACACATTAAGCCACTTGTTATTCTTTAGATCACCTGTCCCATTTCATACCTCTGTGCCTTTACGTATACTACTTCCTTTGCCTCATCATCCATGAGGCAAAATCTGACTCATCTTTCAAGTCTTGGGTCAAAGCATTCCTTCTCAGGAAAATGTCTCTCACCACCCCAGGCAGTAATAAGAATTTGTTCTCTACTCCTAGCATTCTTTATATCAAGTCCACATTGTGCCAATCATCTCATTGTGTTTTATTATTTATTTATAAAATGTATTTTTTCAATCACAAGTACCCATCACTAATCACCTAGCGTGACACATATTTATTCATGCACCAGTATTTGTTGAATGAGGTATTTGGGATCCAGTCATTTAAAAGCACAGGAAAAACACCTCCCAAACTCTCCATTTCTAAGGTTATATTTGATATTTCCTGAGAGGAATGAGGACTGGCCTTATAGAACTTTACACAGAATGGATGTGGAAATTCTCATCGCCATCCTGCAAGACCCCTTCAAGTCCCCCAGCCTCTGTGATGTCTTGTCCTTCCTGACCTCTGTCTTCTCTGAACTGTGCACATATGAACCTCTGAAGGAGGCTTCAAAAGCTCAATTTCCCATTGAGAAAAACCTGGCAGTCGCGGGGTGAGAGAATAAATCCTCAAAAGCTGCATCTTTACCTATTATTAAAATAAAACCTTTCCTTTTTGTGGATTGGGAAAAATGGGGACTGATAGCTGTTTCAAATGTTGCATAAATCCAGCCATAATCGGTTTTGCTCATCGCCACATGGTCTGTCTTTTGTACTCTGTTGAAAGATATCAGAAGATGAATTGAAGCCTGGCAAGGACAGTCCGCAGAAGGACAGACTCTCCAACCCAGGGAAATGCAATGGGAATGAAGTAGATCTGAGCCATACTACAAATATATGTATAAATATGCAAATACATGTGTGCACGCATATAGACAGATAGATGTATATAACAGGGATCTTCAAAAACTTCATAGAAAATGTGTATGAGAAAAAACCTATACATGGATGTCAACATTTTTACCCCAAGATATACTTATCTTCTAAATTCATTTTCCATGAACTTTCTGAAGTATGCTTGTATTTATTTTTCAGTTTTCATGTTTTTTCATGGCACTGGTTTTGAAATAAGAAAAAAACCTAGATTTGAACTGTGACAACACCATTGTATTTACTTTTTAAGCATGAGAAAATCAAAGTTAATCTCTTTAAACCCAATGCTCTCAACTCTAAATATGTTCCCCTTTCTATTCTCTAATATAAGAATACATACACACCCTACAATTGTATTTACATTTAGAAATATTCACACCTATCATTCCTTACTTTGTTATGAACGTACACACTGGTAGAGATGTTCAGTGTCTTAAAAGTATATACAGTGACAAGGCCAGCGCTGTGGCGAAGCGGGTAAAGCTGCTGCCTGCAGTGCCAGCATCCCATGTGGGTGCTTATTCAAGTACTGGCTGCCCCACTTCTGATCCAGCTCTCTGCTATGGCTTGGGAAAGCAGTAGAAGATGGTACAAGTGTTGGGCCCCTGCACCTGCATGGGAGACCCAGAAGAAGCTCCTCACCCCTGGCTCTGCACAGGCACAGCTCCAGCCATTGTGGCCAGTTGGGGAGTGAACCAGCGGATGGAAGACCTCTTTCTCTCTGCCTCTTCTTCTCTCTCAGTGTAACTCCAACTTTCAGATAAGTAAATAAATATTAAAAACAAAAAAGTTTATACAGTGAACATGAGAGAAATAACTTTACATTTCCTAAAGAAAGATAGCTCACAATTCATTTTCTTACTATGGACTACTTTGGGGAATGAGACTAGAACTCACTGTGTGGTCTCTCAATCTTCCCATGCCCAATAGCCCCTGAGGTGTATGAGTAAGCACTAGAAAGACACTTCAGAAAACACTGAACCAGTCCAGTGCCTGGTATTTCAACAGAGAAAACACACTCAGATAAGTGACTGCACTTGTCCAAAGTCACAGAGAACCAGAACTAGAACCTGAGGCTTCTGACTTGCACAGCAATGACTTTCACTGCAGAGCAGAAAATCAGATTATAGGAGACTTTCTTTGAGGGGCTGGACTTCTCCTGTTCCCCATACCTGATCTCCACTCTTTTTATCCTGTGTTCTTCTAGGGATGGAGGAGGAGAGTTGACTTCCATGGACTGCATTACAAGAAAAAAGAGTCCTTAGCTTCCAGCTTATCTGGTTTTGGCCAGTGAGCAGCACCAGCAGGAAGGGAGGTGATGGAGAAAAGAATGTGGTTGGGAGAACTCTTCCCTAGCTGCCTTCCTATTGGTTAACAGGGGTTTGCCACATCCAGAGCCTGAAGCTACAGCTTTGGTGAGGGGGCCTCCAAACCCAAGTTCTTTTGTTGTGTTTAGGATTTACTTGAGTACAGAGAGAGGAGGAGAGAGGGAAGGAAGGGGGTAAAGGGGGAGACAGAGAGAGAGAGAGAGAGAGAGAGAAAGAAATTCCACCCATTGGTTCACCCTGCAAATGGCCACAACGGCTGTGGCCAGGCCAGGCAGAAGCTAGGAGCCCAGAGATTATTCCAGACATCCTACGTGGGTGTAGGAACCCAAGTATTTGGGCCATCTCCTACTGCTTTTCCAGGGCCATTATCAGGGAGCTGGATTGGAAGAGCAGCAGCCAGGTCTCAAACCCATATGGGATGCTGGTGTCAGAGGCAGAGGCTTAATCTGCTAGGCCACAATGCTAGCCGCTTGTTTTTGCTTTTTGTATTTTGAAATGTATTTTTAAGCAATTCATTAGTACATTATATGCTCATGGTTACAGCAAACACATGATAATTACAACACAATTCTCATGTTAATGTGATACTAATACAAAGATAATAGATTCAATCTAGTTTGTAGATACAATTTGAACAATACAATGATACTTTTCTTCCTTCCTCCCTCCTTCTCTCTCTCTCTTCATTGTTTTGGACATGTTCTGATGACTACTCCCACTATTTCCAATTTTAAACTGGAGGTGTTAATAGCACAATAACTGATACACAGTGGGGAGCTTTTCAGAAGTACAGAAACCTGGGGACATTCAAAAGCTAACCAGGAAATTCTAGTTTATAGTTAAGGTTGAAAAAAAATCTCTATACTAAACCATGGTAGGAACTTCACCAAACGTGAGGAAGTACCCTGAGCTAAGCTAGCTGGATTTTGGATTTTGGTGCTCTATGGCTTCTGAGAATTACCAGTCAGGCTGACATATAGACTGATAAAAGTGCAAATACTTTAAATCCAGCAGCCTTGTAAACACATTTAAAATATTTACTTTAAGGCTGTTTCTTTCTTCTTCTAACACCTAAATGTCAGTTTTCATGGAAGCCACACTTCCATGTATTGATTGTTTCAGCTTCATTTTATTAAGGTTCAGTGTGGCCCCCCAGGAAGCTTTTCCAGTGTTTGGATCATGTAGAAAAGTAACACTCCGACCTCAGAATCAGCCCTTAAGCTTCCTGGTCTGGCTGAAAAGCCTGTCAGAGCATTTCAGGCATAGAAAGCCAAGACACTGTGGCAAAAAATATTCTACATAAAGGATCTCTGTGAGAGAGACCACAGTGGAAAGAAGTGGCCATCAAAGAAGGATGTACTTTCCTCCAAAGGGAGGAGAGAACTTCTACTTTGCTCATGGCCTTGCCTAAATACTGATGGAGTTTGTGGACTCAAAAAGCTTCCACAGCCTAGGCAGCTCATCTCAAGAGCCTTAGGTGGTCACTGACATCAAACATAAGAGTGTTTTAAGTGTTAAATTAACAACAGGAGTCACTGTGCACTAACTACCCATGAAGGACCTCTGTCCTCAAAGAGTTGTATTATGAGTTAACTGTAAAGATAGTTCTCAAATACTTTGTGTGTATGTGTGTGTGTGTGAAAACTGTTGAACTCTTTACTCAGTATAGTGTTGGTCTTCTGTGTACAAAGTTCATTGAAAATGAATCTTAATGGAGAATGGTACTGGGAAGGGGAGAAAGAGAATGAGGAGGGGTGGGAGTATGGGTGGGAGGGCAGGTATGGTGGAAAGAATCACTATATTCCTAAATTTGTACTTATAAAAGTTGTATTCTTTAAAAATAAGTTAATTAATTAAAAAATAGAAAAGTATCATTTGGGAGGGGCAGAGAAGGAAACGTGGTGGGTGGGGACAAAGAAAAAAGTATCACATCTTGTCTGGAGTAAAACAACATTTGTTGCCAAGATTTCATTAATTCAATAAATAAAAATACAAGTAAGCTCCAACTTCAACAAGCTTGAGTCTCCCTCCTAACTGTGAAACCACAGCACCCGATGGCTTCTAAATATGTCAACACATGACCTTCCCATCCCTAAATCGCCAGTGTGGAGAACACGATTTATGAGGTTGTCTGACTATCCTTGAAAGAGGTTTTAAACATTTCACTCTTATAATAAGTGCATTTCCTTCATTCAGCGGTAAATGATTGTGGGTTCTTGGAGAAAAGGGTGAATTTCTAGAAGGAAAAAAAGTCTAAACTTGGAAGAGATCTGCAAACCGCTCTGTGCCACCTTATGGTGTGTGAGCTAATTACTGGCGCTAAGTTGCCTAGTAAACGGTCTTTGTTTAGGAAGGTTAAGTTTCATCTCTGTTCCAAAAACTCAGAGCCAGACAGGGAAGGGAAAAAATGATGGTGTCTGTGGCGAGGCTGGCAGCCCTGCCCGCCGGCTGGTTATTTGGAAAGGTTTTAGAAGATGTGTTATGAGGCATGGTAATGTGTGTCATTTTTCATGACTGAAGTCAAAGGATTTAACAGGTTGAGTGTGTGGACTTGGATTTGGCAGTGGAAAATACCAAATAATGTGTGAGCTTTGCATCCTACGGCTGCCCGGGCTCTCAGCATCAGAGACAGAAGAGGGCACTATTTTTTAGACTGCCAAATGCAACTGAAGAAAAGTGAGTTTCTGTTGTTGAGTAAGCCCCTCAGTTTGGAAGTTGATGGAGAGTATGAACGTTCTTTGAAAAAAAAATAAATAAATAAAAACGGTGGCATCTCTTTTTCTAAGAGGAAGTCACCCTAAAAGAAATTGAGGGCTGGCGCCACGGCTCACTTGGCTAATCCTCCGCCTGCGGCACTGGCACCCCGGGTTCTAGTCCTGGTTGGGGCGCCGGATTCTATCCCAGTTGCCCCTCTTCCAGTCCAGCTCTCTGCTGTGGCCCTGGAGTGCAGTGAAGGATGGCTCAGGTGCTTGGGCCCTGCACCCACATGGGAGACAAGGAGAAAGCACCTGGCTCCTGGCTTCGCATCAGTGCAGCGCGCCAGCCGCAACGCGCAGGCCGTAGTGGCCACTTGGGGGATGAACGAACGATAAAGGAAGACCTTTCTCTCTGTCTCTCTCACTGTCCACTCTGCCTGTCAAAAATAAATAAATAAAAGAAATAGAATACACGATGTCTTTCCCTTGAAGTCTTCTTTTTTATTCTGGTTTCTTGGAAATTTGTGTTCAAGTTGAACTGAGGCTATGCCTAATCCTCCTAGCAAGTAATGGAAGCTTACTGAAACTATTGTCAATCAAAAAGCAACATGTCTCATAAAGACACAGGAGAATCTCATTGAATGCAACCAATCAAAGTGAAGTCAGTCTTAGGAGAGCTCAGAACCAGGAGCCAGAAAACAATGATAAACTAACGCAGCGGCCCTGGATGTCTGTTTGCCTTGCTGCTTTTCTGCTTTATCATCTCAACCTATCTGCCTCTTTCATCCCATCCTGAAGACTGACTCTCTCCTCATTCAGGCCCAAGGTCACAGATAATCATTTCACAGTGATGCCTTCAGTCTAAGACATTCAAGTGATTAGCCAAGATCACAAATTAGCCAACTCTTAGAGAGTGCTCACCACGTTCCAGACTCTAAGCAATTTACATGCTGTATTAACTCATTTAATCCTCCCATCTAACCTACAAGGTTTATACCCATCTTACAGATGTTTAAATTGAGGCAGAGAAATTAACCTATTTGTCTAAGTTCACATCAGCAAATTGGTAGATTTGACTTTTAAAGTCAGACAGTCTGGCTTTAAGACTGCTTTTAATCACAGGTGTTCTGCTGAGTCTCAACGCCGTTGAGAATGCAATTGCATCTCTTGGACTGGGTGGGAATCTCATTCTCATGAACCTTTGCCTGGGTGGTGATGGGGCCAAAACAAGAGCACATGACACAATATGAATTTTGGGATCCACTTCAATGATGGTGAGGAATAGGTTTTCAGGGGTTGGGGAATCAGGTTTTGACAGAGAAGCCCCAAACCTCCTACATTGCTCTACATAAAAGCTCATGCCCTCTGAGCCAAGTCATGGGATAGTAGAGGCATATAGGCTGGAAGGTCATTAAAATTTGTGAGGCAGAGAGGATTTTCCGGGACATGATTATTTTCACTGAGATGACTCCATATGTGAATGCCTGTTTTACTTTTTCTAGAATTCTCCAGAGATGAAGATTTTTAATTCCCCATATGGCAATTCAGCCAGGTTCTTGTAGTCACAGAGTTATTCTCTCGGTCCAACCTAAATCCTGCTAATGGCAGCTGAAACTAATTTCTTTGTGTTGTGTTCAGGGTAAATTGTACTACAAAAAAGGAACATGTAGAATATTCTGAAGTAATTCTGTTCTCTGGCTGAGTGTCATATTGACTTAATTAGAAACTTTTATCAAAAGACTAATAACAAAGGCATAAAATGTTCCTGGAATCATGTGTCTGGAAAGAGTTTCATTAATTTATGTATACACACACACACACACACACACACGTGAGGAAGGCATTCCAAACCTGAGAAAACATTGGCTCCACAACAGAAATGATGGGAAAGATAAAACTATGAACTAAGAAATAGGAATTTTTTAATACATATTTCTGACCCTCACCCCATAAATGCCCTAATGCATGAAGCACTGGCCCATGTGGGAATGTTGATGCATTCAACACTTTCCTAACATAAAATTCCATTGAATGTATATAATGTTCTACCATGGCACATGATCGAAGTGAAAAGAAAAATCAAACAAGATACGCTCATTTTGTTCTAAATTATCCAAAGACGTTTTCAGTTCACTCTCTCCATTCAACTTGCCCAGTTTTTGCTGTTGATAAATCTCTTATCTTTTATAGTCCTTAAAACTTTTGATAAGTTCCTTCCTTTATTGTGGCCAAATGATCATCTGATGTTTACCCTCTCAACTCCCAACTCTCTTTCTTGAAACTACTCTTTTTTAAAGATTTATTTATTTATTTGAGAGTCAGAGTTACACAGAGAGCGAAGGAGAGGCAGAGGGAGAGGACTGTCTTCCATCCCCTGGTTCACTCCCCAGATGGCCACATGGCTGGAGCTGTGCCAAACCAAAGCCAGGAGCAGAAGCTTCTTCCAGGTATCCCACATGGGTGCAGAGGCCCAAGGATTTGGGCCATCTTCCACTGCTTTCCCAGACCAAAGCAGAGAGCCGGATTGGAAGAGGAGCAGCTGGGACATGAACTGCTGCTTGGTACCGGAAGTGGAGGCTTAGCTACTACACCACAGCACCGGCCCTAGTCAATGTCTTTCCCTCAACATTTCTTTCATTTTCTCCCCTACCTTCACTAATCCTCCCTGTCCTCGGTCCCTTCCACTCAAGCCAGCCAAACCCAGAATATTTCCCCTTTCCAGGAATTTTTTAACAAAGCACAAAGTTGCAAGAGATAACATTGAGTTCATAGGAGTGAATTGCTATGAATAGAATTTTAGATGTTTCTGTCTAGTTGAGGATGGAAAGGTTGAGGTCTGGGGTGATTTTTGCCTGAAGGAAGCCTTCCTGACCCAAGAAACCTCAAAGAGTCAACAACTCTTTTGCCTACTTCCAAGGACAGGCCAGAAGGGTAGTTTCAGTATACTCTAAGCCAGAAAAGAACTGGACTCAACCTTTGCTGTGTATACAATTGACTCTTCAGGTTTGTTTTAAATCTCAATCTGGGACGGGCACTGTGGCATAGCGGGTAAAGCCGCCACCTACAGTGCCGGCATCCCATATGGGCGCCAGTTTGAGTCCCAGCTGCTCCACTCTGACCCAGCTCTCTGCTATGGCCTGGGAAAGCAGTGGAAGACAGCCCAGGTGCTTGGGCCCCTGCACCTGCTTGGGAGACCTGGAAGAGGCTCCTGGCTCCTAGCTTTGGATTGGCACAGCTCTGGCTATTGCAGCCATCTGGGGAGTGAACCAGAGGATGGAAGACCTCTCTCTGCCTCTGCCTCTCTGTAACTCTGCCTTTCAAAAAAAAAAAAAATCTTTAAAAAATAAAAACCTTAATCTGTCACTAGCACAACGTTCTCTGCCATTGATGGAGAAGCACTTTTATTTCAAGCCTGGTGGATTTCATGTGACCACACTGGTCTTGACTTTGCTATCCCCGGACATAGCGGTGCAGCCTAACAGGGCTCTGGCTGCACAGCTGGTGCCATCTTGCATGAGTGGATGATGGCTTTGTAAAAGACACACTCTCTAGGAATGCAGGCAAGGGCTTTACAGAGTACTGTCGTCCAGGCCAGCTGTGTGAGGTGGTGGCTGTAGCACACAGTCTGGGGAGTCAAGAAGTCCTGGTTTTCTGTCTCTGCTCTTTCTTTCCAGGGCCGAGCTTTCCAAAGCATTTCCCTTTTCTGTGTCTCAGGTTGCTCATCCAGGGGGTGGAGTATCCCAAACTCTTAAGTTTTCTGCAAGCTCTTAGATTCTGGGATTCTTTGGACTTTGCTCTTAATCCGGTCTTTATGACTCTGGTTTCACCAGAAACCCTTTGTGAGGAACACAGCCCAGCTGTGGTAGGTGCTGGTGAGAAATATCAAGTCCAACCTAGAGCACAGGGTGAAGGGGTGAACTGCGCATGGTAGACCAGCAGGCTCATCACGTGCATGTTTTCAGAGACTGGCAATTGTATGTCATGCATTCTGCTAAATCTGCTTCAGCACAGGTATAGACTTAGGAAATGATGAGGCTCACTGTAAACTGGAGAGGGAACATTCCACCTAAAGGCACTCAAATTCTCATCTTTTAAGTATAGTACAGAAAATGAATCCAGGGACTGTGTTATACTCAAAGACACCATCTCTAGATGCCCTTTTCTGAGGACAGTCAACTTCTCCATCACCAGCCAAGACACTTTTTCTTTTAGGAGCTTCAAGTAAAATGATTTTATTGCCATCAGATTCTTCCCATGGCATCCAAAGGCAGAGAGACAAACAGGATAAAACGGCAGCAGGAGCTCAAAAACTTAGGACCCATCCAAAGCACAAGCAGGTCCCAAGCACTGACCCCAGAGTAGGTCCTGCCACTGAGCTGAAAATCTCGTCTGCACCCAGAATGACCTCCAAATGCCTTCTGAACTGTGCATTCCCTGGGAGCTGCAGAGAGTCACATAGGATTGTGGCTTTTCAGATGAGAGAACAGCCAGCAAGAAACAGAGACTTCTTGCTAAGCCCCATTAACGTTTTAATAGAGCTTAAAGCAATGGTCCCCTTTGAAAGCGCTTTATTTATAATTGACCAATTGTCATTAGATATAGTTACACTCCGTGGCATCTTATTAGAAGGAGCTTTTTGAATCCCTCTCCACAAGCATTCATAGTAAATTCCTAGCAGATGATGTCATAACAGGCCGTTACAATCCATAACATGTAGATACCATTAAAGCAATGTGTGTGCCTTTTTGATACTGAAACATTTAACTTTATTACGAACTTTGCTATAAAACCTGCTATGATGTATTTAATAATATTAAAGCATTTCTTCTCTAATATTGAAGTCATACTGCCTCTGTGAAGCCTGTTATTCTGATCACAAATGAGAATTGCCAAATCTATCAATTCAACTCTTAAACACTTCCTTAAGGGATTTTGTTATTTTTTTCCTCTTTTTCATTGCTTTTTTTTCTTTCTGCTGTGAAAAGGCAGATGGTCTAAAGCTACAAGTAACTGAAAACCAGCAATATATGCTCAAAGCCTGAAATCTAATATTTACAATAAGTTGATCCGATGAGAAATGTCTCCATCGTGACCTGGTCATGAAGTGGGAACCAGCACCGTCATCGGCGCTGGCTGTGGAGGTTATCACTCATCAGAACTTTGTGTATTGTGATTCTTAATTGGGGACTTTCCAGACATCAGCAACTAACTCTCCCCTTACATGATAGAAAAGGCAAAATAAATATGAAATCCATCCTCCCGCATCACATTCCACTGGCTTTACTATTGTCATAGAAGGCAGTTACTCAGTGATTTAGATGGATTCTGTTAGTTATGTAAGGAGACTTAAGTTTTCAGATGGTGGTTTCATCTTTGGTATCTATCACATTAAACTTAAACATCAAACATTAAACTTTCCAAAGAATCTGACAGGTAGGAACCATGGCCATGACTATACCTTTCTAATTCCCAATACGAGCCATGCATATCTACAGGCAGAACAATGCCCAAAGCAAGAGGAAATCCGGTGTTCCCCAGGAGAAGCCATAAATTCAGATCATGGTGGGGATTTGACTTAGTAGGGTGCCAACTTCTCAACTGGGATTTCCAAGGAACATACATGTGTTGGAAATTAGAGCTTTGGCTGGTGCTGCGGCTCACTAGGCTAATCCTCCGCCCGCGGCACCTGCACCCCGGGTTCTAGTCCCAGTTGGGGCGCCAGATTCTGTCCCAGTTGCGCCTTTTCCAGTCCAGCTCTCTACTGTAGCCCAGAAACGCAGTGGAAGATGGCCCAAGTGCTTGGGCCCTGCACCCCATGGGAGACCAGGAGAAGCACCTGGCTCCTGGCTTCGGATTGGCGCAGCGTGCTGGCCGTAGTGGCCATTTTGGGGGTGAATCAATGGAAGGAAGACCTTTTTCTCTGTCTCTCTCTTCACTGTCTAACGCTGCCTGTCAAGAAAAAAAAAAAAGGAAATTAGAGCTGTGCCTAAGATCTTATGGTTCAATGTTCTATGTATTTTATTAGTTACACATTCATTTGATATAAGATTCTCTTTTTATTTTAAAGATTTATTTTATTTATTTGAAAGGCGGGGGTAAGGGAACGGGATTTTTCATCTGTTGGTTCACTCCCCAAATGGCTGCAATGGCCAGGGCTGGGCCAGGCTGAAGCCAGAAGCAGCCAGGAGCTTCATTGGGTCTCCCACATGGGTGCAGGGGCTGTGCCTCTTTGGCCATCCTCTACTGCCCTCTCAGGCACATTAGTAAGGCGCTGGATCAGAAGTGGAGCAGCCGGGACTTGAATTGGTGCCCACGTGGGATGTCAGTACCACAGGCAGTGGCTTAACCCACCATGCTACAGTGTGGGCCTCAATAATATCCTCTTTTGAAATGCAAATATTCCTTGGAAGGGTTAATTAAGTCTATGGATTATTTTTGGGGGCACACCTTTCTTTAGTAATTTTTAGAAGATTCTCTTCAACTAAATCGACAAATATTTTATTTATTTTATTTGGCAGGCTGAAAGAGAGAGGGAGAGAGAGCACTTACATCTGCTGGACCACTTCCCAAATGCCTCCCAACAGCCAAGGCCGTGCCAAGCTGAAGCTGGGAACCAAGAACTCAATCTAGGACACTGAAGTGGGTGGCCAGGATTCAACTACTTGAGCTGTATACCTGCTGCATTCCAGAGTCTGCACTAGAAGGAAGTTGGAATTGGGAGCAGAGATGGAACTTGGACTCAGGCATTCCAATATAGCACATGGTCACTCCAACTTGTGGCCTAACCGCTAATCCAGGTGCCCACCCTCAATCATCAAATATTTTAATGAGAACTTATTCAGTATAAAACAGACAACCATATTCACCTGGATGATATAAAAAATCATGCTATCCTACCCCCGCTGACCAGCTTTCTGGAAGGAAGATCCAGCTTCCTAGCAAGAAATTTCTCTAAGTATTTCAAGGAACAGACTTGGTCCCACTCCACCTTGCCCTCCGGAGTCCACTGGACCTTTCTACTGTTCCTGTGGCCAGTACCCAGCTTCTTTCCCAAGTCTGCCTTCTTATCTCATGGCCACAGACTTGCTCTTCTAGACTCTTACCTTTACCAGAATCCAGAGCTTCCATTTGTCAAGGGGAAAATTCAGATGGCAAAGGCAATATTTCTGTGGCTCCAGCACTATGCAGCCAATAGGTTACTGGAGAGAGCACTCACTCAATCTCCACCCTAGGAAATTCACGAGGCAGGATTCCCCATAGACCAACCCCTGTGGTTTCCTTCCACCTCTCACTCAATGACAATTCCTGCATGCATCTCCTGACAAGTCCTAAGTCAACTCATCAAGAGTTTGCAAGAAGAAATGGCATGCTCAGCTCAGGCACTTGCTTTTTCCTGTCTCTATGCCCACCTGCGTGCAGAAGAATTTGTCTAACTGTGGACCATGAGGATGAGGGGTTTGCCTCTAGAGCAGTATTGCAGCTCAAGTGGAGACGGTCAGGTTCAGTGCAGCAGGATGTTAGCAAGCTCATTTGGGCCCACATTGAGGCCATGTTCTTTAATGCAGCTTTAATCAGTAAAAAGCAGACAGTTTGATTTCTAGTCATCTGACTTCTATGCCTGGTTCTGAATTTGGGCAAGGAAGAAGATTACTATTGTTTGGGTTCCCTAAACCCAACTCCCATTCTATAGATGGTACCTACTCTACCCATCCACCCTGTGCTCCAGGTCTGTCTCCTGTGGCAGTTACTTGGAGTCCCTTTCCTTAAACACAGGTATGGAATTGTTCAATGAGTCCTGGAGGTTCTGGTGGCTGGCTTGTCACCCAATCCAGTTCTCAACAGAGAAATGCCTCTTTTTGGACACAAGTAGGCAGGAGTAACCCGATTAAACTCTTACTGATTTGATGTTAGGTAACAGTTACCCCTTTCAGAAGTGTTTGCCTGGATGTTCATAGAGGATCACATGAGGAATCATGCAACCCAAAATGACAAATAGTAATGAAGGAAGTTCTGGCTTACCTGAGGCAGATTTTTGGTACCAAACCTAACTGTTCTCACTAGGAATGGAGAGCTTAAATGATCCTAGGGCATGGGCAGGTGACACCGATGACTGAAGCTTCTGAGTGTAAGCAAACCACCACCTCAAGTAGGATAACTCATGATTAGTGCTTGGTATTAGTAGTAAGAAGAAATACAAAGCGAAAGGGGCTCAGGCAAACCAAACAGGACACCAAGTACCTTAGGTCAGTTTGCAACAAGATGATGAAGCTAGATAAACAAAGCAGAAGACCTCATGCAGGATATGGGCCCCATATTAACAGATCTTTTGCACATTCAAGAGAAACAATTCAGAAATGAGCATTTTTATGCATAAACACACCTCCCCTTCTACATTAGCAACTAATTCATTAAGAAAATAAAGCTCATACAATAACAGCAGCAGCAACAACAACAACAACATGGGCTGTTACTTTCTGGAAGTGCAGATTGTCCTTTGGCCCAAGCTGGCCCATGGGGTGGCATTGTTTGTTCCTCTACCTACCCATAAAACTCATCTTTCTTCTTCCTTGCTTTCCCCCGACGAGCTACTTAAACCTGCTATTCCTAATTCGGATTTTTAAAATCACCATAAAACCTTCAAGGAAATGAGTGCAGACCCATTTTCAATACAAAAAACTCTGGCTGCCCTACGAAAGGCTCATCGTTCAGCCCTGACTAGCCTTACCCACCACCGTCCATGTGCAATACAACTAGTGACTTCTGATGTCACTATTTTAAAAAGCTGAATTATAGCAGAGGAAAGAAATCATGGATTTCTTTTTTTCAAAGAATTCAAGTTTCTACCATCAAGTCTATCATTTTTAAAGCTTAGAACACCTGGAAAAAAATCTGGGAGTATGAATATATTGTCTAAATTATAGACCTCATCAGCATGCTGGGTGTCTCCCTTCCGCCCTCCTCAGGTTTTCACCTTGAAACTCGGCAACTTTATCCTCCTTAAGACAATTTACTCAGGGCCAGTGCTGTGGTGTAACAAGGTGAGCTGTATGGGCACCAGGTTGAGTCCTGGCTGTTCCACTTCCAATCCAGCTCCCTGTTAATGCTCCTGGGAAAGCAGTGGAAGATAGACCAAGTGCTTGGGCCCCTGTGCCCACATGGGAGACCTGGATGAAGCTCCTGGCTTCTGCCTGGCCCAGGTCCAGCCACTGTGGACATTTGGGGAGTGAACCAACAGATGGAATCTCCCCCTCTGTCTTTCTTTCTTGCCACCCCCTTTCTAATACAACCTTTGAAATAAATAAATCTTTTAAAGAGACAAATTACTCATCCATCCTGAAATGGTTTAAGTAACCTGGGCCAAATGAACCTTCAAAATGTTAGCCTCAACAAACAAATCTTTAAAACAGCATGAATTCCCCATCCATTGAGTGCCAGAGGACAAGGTGTTTGGCCCTTCAGGCCTCATATAGAGTATCATAAGGAAACGTGGTCTATGTGAGAAGTACTGGAAACAGCCCATGTGTGCAAAACTAGAAGTAGGCAATGCCCTTTCAGGACCTCAACAGGGTCCTGGGACTGTCCTATAGAGTAGAAGGGGTCTCTACTGCAGAATGGGTGATGGAAGTTGACAAAAACAAAACTGAAAGGTGGTGATGGTTTGATTTCCTGCTGCTTATTTTCTGAATCCCTACAAGAAAGAGAGCTTTGTAGGGACTGGTTCATTAAATTCATTGAATTTATAGAGACAAAACAAGCAGTTTGGGGATTAAAAATCAAATGACTGGGGATCAGTGTCAGGAAAGACAGACAAATGAATTTTTAAAATTTAAATTTAAAATTAAAATGAAATTTTAAGTTTATTTTCATTTTATTTGAAAGGCAGGCAGACAGAAATACAAAGAGAGAGCAATCTCCTGTCCACTGGTTCACTCCTCTGGCCCAAACCAAGCTGCTGGGCCAGACTGAAGCCAGGAGCCTGGATCTCTATCCAGGTCTTCCACATGAGTGTCAATGACTCAAGTTCTTGAGGCAACATCTGCTGCCTCCCAGGGTGTGTATTAACAGGAAGCTGGAATCAAAGCAAGCTGAGACTTGAACCCAAGCACTTTGAAATGGCATATGGGCACCCCAAGCAGTGTCTTCATCACTGTACCAAATGACCATCCACACAAAAAATTATTGATTGGCAAACTGGTTTCCATTTCTTGTCCTCCAGAAGAGTTGCTGAGCTCGATAGTACCCACCTCTTGCTGTCTGAGTATGTATCTCTGCCCACACAATCACTGGTTAGTTAATATAATCAGATCCTGGGGAGTGGAATCCTTCCCTGGCATCACAACAATGAATTATACACTGTATGAAGAACTAGTCTAGAGGAGATGGTAGGCTTCAAACACAAAGAAAAGATAGGGAGCTGGAAAGGCTAAAGGCCTGATTTGGTTGGTTTACACTATGTATATGTGTTGAAATAGTGTACTGTATCCCTCATGAAAATGTAAAAAATAAAAATAAAAAAGCTTTAGGCTTACCCTTCCTCCACTGAAAGCTAAATACAATGCTCAATTTTTCAGATGTATTTGTTCATCTCAGAAGTTGGTTTCCAGTTCAGAAGCCATCACACCCAGTAAGTGAGCGTTGATTTCTCCTGGGCCCTCTCTTTGTAGCCATCCTCATGAGTACAAAGGAAGTTTGGGCCTGCACCCCAGCTGCATATGGGCACATCAAGTATTGATCTCTCCAGTAACCCAGGACAAAACATAGTGGGGAAGCAGAAATCTTCAATTCAGTTTGACAAAGAATTTTTCAGGAATTCCTGTCTTGAAGTAACTGTTGGTTCTTGAAACAGTATATTGACTTGAGTGGTTACTTACAGTGAAGACACAGCCTGATTTTCCTGGGATTGTCCTATTTTGTACCATTTGCCCAAAACACTTGTCCCTCAAAAAATATCCCTATTTAAATAACAGATGACGTGTTCACCAAACATGAGGAGAAAGAAAGGGAGAGGGAATCCCAGTGTTTCCGTGGCTATGGACTATCCTCAAAGTCCAAGAGTATTATTGCTGATGGCTCCAACAAGGTTCGTTAGTACCCTTTAGACCTGTTTTACATATTCCTGCCCTCCCTAGCCCCTGGAAGTACAGCTCAGCCTTGCTTGACAGGCACAAATATCTCCCCCATTTTGCATGTAGACATCAGAATAGTTGTTAGATTTAGTAAATAAGAACACAGGAGGTCTTGTTAAACTTGAATCTCAGATAAATAACAAGTAATGCTTTTAGAGGAAGAGGTTCTTTTACAGGCCAGTTCTTCATACAGTGAACCCATGTGCTCGTGGCTGTGCTCTGTGGACACCTGTCCTGCCCATGGGCATCAAGAGGTGAATTACGTTCAGAACCAGCTGTGAACTGAACAGAATCTGAGGCCCCACACATCTGGACACACCTGTTGTGTTCCCAGGTGCAAAGACATCTGGCCCAGCTTTGATTCTTGGGCTTCCTCCATTGAGTTCTTGGCTGGCCAGAGAGTTTGGTTAGCGTTCACAGCTGCAGAAAACCAGCTCTAAAACCCCTTGGGCGTAGGGATCCACTTTGTACCCACTAGATATTTAAAGTACTTACAGCCATTTTCAGTCTCTGCCCACCCCCCACTCCCCAATCCAACACTCTGGGCTGGCTCTCCTACAATTCACACCACTAGCCTCAAATTTTCTCCTTTTGGCACTGCTAAGGGGAGAGGTGTTGAAAGGAAGTCTGAGCAGATGGGAATGGGATTCCATTACTTGGTAAATGCCTGAATGGCATTTCTTTTTAATGCGACATGAGAGTTTTAGCATGTTTAAAATTCCCCTACCCTAATTATAAGGCCTGTTTTTATTAAAGGCAGCATACACACCTCCCTCATAGCTGGGCCAGGTTTGGCTCTGAGGTTGGTTGCTGTATGAGAATCTCATCCTGGGCACTGTTTAGATCTGTTAGTAACTGGCTTAGCACTTGCCAGTGTTCCTCCCTGGGTAATGACAGAGATGCTAACACAATAGCAAAGCTGTTAATCCCAAACATGTTACTAATAAGGCAAGCTGCCTTGCTAGAGGTTGCAGAGAGGAAGGGGAGACGTCTGTGGGAATGCTAATAGGCCATCGCGCACGCACTCTCATACCCATGGATTTACGGATAATGAGGAATGTCCTGCTTTTCTCAAAATGTCACTGCAGTGAATCAACTCTTGTTTGTTCACTAATCGTGTGCTGTCAACTGATGCTTGGTATTTGGAAGTCAACGAAGGTCAACAGTCAGCGTGGATGGGTTTGTTCCACGGATGGCACTAGAAAGATTCTAGCCTTGTTCAACTTTCCTTGTTGCTTTTGACATGCTTCTCTATGTGATTTATTGACCCTTTGGACATATGGTAGACTCCATAGCTACTTAGTTGTGAAAAAAAATCAATAAATGTAGTAATTAAAGCAAACTCACCTCAACCTCAGCTATAGTTTCAGAAAAGAGCAAAATTGGGGGTGTTAGAGATTGTATGATTTGGGTCAAATGTCATTTTGGAAGCATGGTGTGACCAAGTTCAGAACTCTGAGGAGGTCAAAGAAAGGAGAGAAATCATGGAAATTGATTCTTTCCTTTCTTTACCAAACAGGTGCAGGCAGCTGTGGAGGAAGCACACAAGCTAACTGCAGCTTTGATTTGGAGATAAAAATTGCCCTGTGAACAACTGATTCAATCTTTTGCAGCCTCAGTCCCACCTAGGCATCTCCTTGTTAGTAGTCGTGGACATGACTGTGACTGGGTCAAACCTGGTAAGTTTGGTGCTGACCAAGGCGTAGCCACTGGCCAAACTGATGTACTATGCTTGATGTGCAGGGTAGTCCTGGAAATCCATGAATGATTCTTGAATTTAGCCATAAGACAGATTAACTCCTGGAGCTTTAAGATAACATCACGTCCTAAACTTCACCTCTGGAGATTCAGGTTCAATCAGTCTAGTATGGGCTCCTAAAACATGCATTTTTCCCAAGCTTTCCAGATAATTCTTGTGCTCAACCACATTTAAAGAGAATTTCTATTTTCTAGACTCTGGTGTTTCACAGATGAAATAAATTTTTTGAAAAACAGAGATCAATTTAGGGTTGTCAACATTTTACTTTGCCAAGGAAGGAAGGATTGATTATCCGCTATCTTACTCTGCTTGGGCTACTGTAACAAAAAGGCCTTAAACTGAGTAGCTTAAAAACAACAGAAATTTGTTTCACACAATTTGGGAGACTGAGAAGTGCAAGATCAAGGTGTTGGCAGTGCTGGTGTCTGGAGAGGGCCTATTCCTCATATAGAGGATGCTTTGTAGCCTAGAGTTCTTACAAGAGGGAAGGGGCAGACAAGCCGCCGGGGCTTCTTTTATGGAAGAGCTAATCCCATTCAGGAGGGCTCTGCTTTCCTGACCTCTTCACCTTCTAAAAGCCCAGCCTCTTAATACTATCCCACTGGGGATTAGGTTTCAACAAATCAATCTGGAGGGGACACAAACAGACCACAGCATCTGCTATCAGCATTGTTTAGTAAAGGAAAGGGCAGATCAACACCAAAGAGAAACTGGAAGGACCAATCTTTAAACATGTTTAGTTTTATAAAACTGCCGTATCCATGTTGGTATTGTTCACAACACCCAAAAGATAGAAACAATTCATTGATAGTTCAGTGGATAAAAAAAAAATGTGGTATAGCCATAGGCTGCAATATTATTCTACCTTAGAAGAGAAAAGAATTCTGATATGCAACAACATAAATTAAAATAAGTGAAATAAGCCAGTCATGAAAGTCCCAAACACTATACAAAGGACTTCAAATAATTTGTGTAAAAATGGAATTTAAAGAACAGCATTTTAATGCAAAAATATTAGAAATCTATGCTTTGTTTTCTCACAATATGCATTTTCCATGAACTGTTTGCAGACCCCTCATATAATTCCAAGTTAGTAGAGGTTCCAGGGATGTCAAAGTCATAGAAACACAAAGTAGAAGGTGATTTCCTGAGGCTGACAAGAGGGGAGAATGGCAGTTGATGTTTAATGGGTGCGGAATGTCAGTTTTGGGTGTTAAAAAATTTCTGGAGAAACGGGTGTTGGTGATGGTTGCACTACAAAGTAAATGTCCTTAATGCACCCTGAACAGAACACTTAAAATAGCTAAAATGTAAAATTTTATGTTAGGTAATTTTACTTTTATTTCATAAACATTGGAACATTGTTTTTATTTTTCTCATTTTGTTGTGCCTATTATCATTTGAAAGCCACTTTGTTAAAACCTCTGTCTTTGGCTTAAAGACAGAAAGCAAGGCTTGTGCATTCAGTCAGGTGGCCATGTCCACTTCCTAAGGAGCTGTTCTCCCCCACCCCCACCGCCACCCCATTAGGTTGCCTTCTAAGCTGCCTCCAGAGACTTCAACAACCCAACTCAGGCTGGGTGACAGAGACACACTTCCAGGTCAGACATACCATTAGCCATGTGCCTGGAGAGATCAAAGGAATCCCTCCAATGTGTAGAAGTGATCCCAGCCAGAAGTCAACTTTGATTTAAAAGTGCTTGCTATTTTTTATGACCAGAGATGTCCACAGTATGATGCACCCAAAAATTTTTCCAGGAAGTCAGATTGGCCCTAAGATTTTTCTGAGTGAGCAGTAGCAGTGAGTGGTACCTGCTTTTCCTTCCCCCAAGGCAATGGAACAAAGTAGAAAAGTACTGCACAGAGGTTAAATACAAAGCAATTCAGTACTCACAGAAGTTCTTTACAGGTGAGTTCTCTGGACAGAGTTGAAAGTTTCACAGCTGGTGAAATCATATGATTACACAAAATATTTTCTGTAGTAATTGCTTCTCATTAACATACCTGTGTTCTACCTACCTATCTATGCAGGACTTTCAAAAAGTCCATGGAAAATGCATATTGAGAAAAAACTACGCATGAATTTATAAATTTTTTTGCACCAAATTAAGCTTATTTTTTAAGTCCTTTTTTCCTTGAACTTTTTGAAATACCTCATATAACTGTACACACACATATTAAATGGAGGTATGTGATGAGTACTTACTAAGCTTACTATACAGGATATATATCTAGAATTTGTAATTATGGAATTTTTGTACTACAGTAAGACTATGTGGGTGATAACAGAGCACTAAAATAGCTAGCATTGCATTGATGTTTCTCACTCTCTACATTTGTTTAATTCCTTTGCCAGAGACACATACTTAACTCGTCTTGGTAGATTTTTGTAATGTGCCTTTCAAATGGCAAAACTCTATTCAAGTACTCTAATTTTATCAAGTAGCAAAAACACCCAAGCTGTTGGCCACAATTTACATGTTTGTTCCTGCGTTCCATACCCAGGTATTGCAGGGCAGAAGAATAATAACGATTTTCCAAAATGGTTTTGGATTCATAATTCTGGCAGCAGGTTAATTCACTTAGCCACTTCCATTAGAGCGATAATCACTGGTATATAATCTTAGGAATCATCATGTGTAGCAGTAATCAATTCCAGATGAAATAACTCTTTCAGTTTAATAAATGTTTATTAAGTGCCTACTACGTGTAATGCTCTACAAGTTCCTACCTTTGCCCAGCACTACAGAATTTTACAAGTCATGTTCATTATGTCATTTGATTCTGACAGAAGCTGATGGGGAAAATAAGCAAGTTAACAGTCTGACACATGGGGATATGAAGTGCTTGTTCAAGATCAAGAAGACAGGAAGTGATGTGGTCACAGATAAACCCAGGCTCTCTCAAGGCCACTCTATTCTCTGTGCTCCTCTGCTTTCTCTCTCCTCTTTGTTGATGACTATCTTAAATTAACCCTCAGAATATCATCTGGGCTAAAATATTTTCTCTATATTTTTCTTATTTCTTATTTTTTTAAACAATCTCATTAAGCAACATGCCATGTGATCTAGAAAGTCTTGCCAATATAAGCACAGCCAACATGTTACCAGTATTTGCCATTTAATTCTTCCATTTTCCATGTCATTAATGTGAGTTTTGCATACTTCTTTCTTCTAGGTGCTTACCTTTGCACTGGGGTAGGCAATGTGACAGGCACAGATGTCTAAGGGTCCAGACATCTGAGCTGCTACTTCAGTCCCATCAATACCCAGAAATGAAATGTAAGATAAGGTGTTATCCTGCTATAGGCTGTAGTTTTCTACCAAACAGGAATTGTCATGCCTCTCTGACATCCCCAGAGGATTGAGATTAACAAAAATATGTGAAAGATCAGCAAATAATTAAGTTCTGGAATAATATAAATATTACTAAGTCGATCCTTTTAGAATCCTTACTGACACTAAATGTGCATATAGAAGGTGGGGAAGAGATAAATTTTCCAATAATGGTCATGGGTCAAACAGATTAGTATTATATATCTAGATGTCGGTGAGTGTACACATTACACTTTTGTGTGGTTGTGTGATGGAAGGCATAGATGGGAATGAAAAAAGACATTGGATATTGTCTTTCACTGCAGGGAACCTAATGCCTTTCTAACAGACATCTAGACTCAATTCACTAATAATTCCTCCCATTATATGTCCTGGGCACCAGAATCAGACAGGATTTCTCCATTCCTAGAAATATGTAGATTGATAGTTGAACATGGACCTCAGTGAAGATAAAAACCAACATCACCTATTACTACCCTTCTGTCAGAATGGCTAAAATCTGGAACACAACAACACCAAACGCCAGCAAGCATATGAACCACTCATTCACTGTTGGTCAGCACGCAATTGGACAGCCATTTTGGAAGACTGACAGTTTCTTACAAAACTAAACACACCCTTACCATCTCATCCTTGGTCTTTACCCAAAGGAGTTGAAACTTATATTCAGGCTCTCTGCTCCTTCCTCTTTGATAGAGAGCCACATCTTTTCATACAGTGCTAGCACAACCCCAGGACACGATGGTGAAGGTCAGAGGAAGTGGATTTGGCCACACTGGGGGCCCAGTCAACAGGGCTGCTTTTAACTCTGGCAAATTGGATGTCATCACTATCAATGATCACTTTTTGACCTCAACTACATGGTCTGCATGCTCTGGTATGATTCTACTCAAAGCAAGTTCAGTGGCATACTCAAGGCTGAGAACAAGAAGAAGGTAACCAGTGGGAAATACATCTCCATCTTCCAGGAGCAAGATCCCACCAACATCAATTTGAGTGATGCTGGTACTGAATATGTTGTGGCATCCACAAGTGTCTTCACCACTATGGAGAAGACTGTAGCTCACTTTTGAAGGGTAGAACCAAGAAGGTCATCATCTCTTCCTTCTCTGTTGATGCCTCAATATTTGTGATGGGCATGAACCATAAGAAGGGCAATGAGTCTCTCAAAATCATTAGCAATGCCTTTTGCACCACCAATCACTTTGTCTCTCTGACCAAGGTCATCCATAACAACTTTGGCATCATGGAGGAACTCATGACTCTTTGTCCGTACCATCATTTCCAAATAGAAGACAAGGGGCAGCCCCTCCAGGAAATGGTGATGTGACAGCCATTGGACTGCTCAGACCATTATCCCTGGATCTACTGTTACTTCCAAGGCTGTGGACAAGGTCATTCCTGAGCTTAACAAGAAATTGAAACACATGGCCTTTTGAGAACCCAACCACATTGTGACAGTCATAGATGTGACCTGCTGTCTGTCTGATGAAAGCTGCCAAATATGATGACATCAAGAAGGTGGTAAGGCAGGTTTCAGAGGGTCCCCACAAGGGCAGCCTCAGCTACACTGAGGACCAGGCTGTCTCCTGTGATTTTCACTATGGAACCCACTCCTTCACCTTCAAAGCTGGGGCCGGCATTGACCTCAACGAGTACTTTGTCATGCTCATTTTCTGACATGATAACAAATTTAGCTATGGTAACAATCTAAGGAATAAGAAACCCTGGACCACCAGCCCCAGTAAGAGGACCACAGGAAAGAGAGGGAAGTCTATGCCCTACTCATTCCCCAACACACTGAGAATCTCCCCTCCTCACAGTTTGCATCCTAGACTAGACCCCCTGGAGAAGGAGAAGGTCTTAGGAAGCCATGCCTGATTATGTACCATCAATAAAGTCCACTATACCCAGACAAAAGAAGAGAAAAGAAAACTTATGTCCACGCAAAAACCTGCACTTGGATGCTTGCAGCAGCTTTATTTATAATTGTCCTTGGGTAGGCAAAAGATAAATAAACTGTGGTACAACCAGACAATATATCCAATATTGGAAAATTCACTTTCCAAGCTATGAAAAGACATGTAGGGACACAGCTAGTTTGAATTAATCTGTCTTTATGCTTGGGAAAATGCTATATAGAAGATGATGTATACTATACACTGATACTTTTGCCCCTCTGGTTAACTAACTGTGCTACATATTGGCTGCTTGAGCACTGATCAGTTTTCTTCATTATTTACTCTAGAAATAATTGACTTTTTTCATTTCAGTTTATGGTTCTTTTATAAAATTAATTAATTTATTTTTTAAATAATACAAATTTTATATGTACAACTTTAGGAATATAGTGATTCTTCCCACTATACCTACCATCCCATCCACACTCCCACCCCACCTCCTCCCTCTCCCCTTCCCAGTACCATTATCTATTAAGATTCATTTTCAATTAACTTTGCATACAGAAGATTAACTCTATACTAAGTAAAATTTCAATAATTTTCACACACACACCCAAATGTTTGAGAACAAGGACCAGAGTTGACTATCATAATACAATTCATTGAGGACAGAGGTCCTGCATGGGGAGTTAGTGCACAGTGACTCCTATTGTTAATTTAACAATTAACACTCTTATGTATGACATCAGTGACCACCTGAGGCTCTTGGGATGAGCTGCCTAGGCTATGGAAATCTTTTGAATCCACAAACTCTGTCAGCATTTAGACAAGGCCATAAGCAAAGTGGAAGTTCTTTTAAATTCCTATGAGACTCTCTTTTGTCTTTTAAACTATTATTATCTAAAGATAATAAATCTAGGTTGTATAATCAAAATAACTGTAGGTGCATGTTACCAAGTGGAAGAAACCAATTTGGAAAAGTTACATACTATATGAGTCCAACAATGTGATATTCTGGGAAAGGCAAAAACATGATGACACTGAAAAGATAAGTGGCTGCAATGGGTTAGGGATCAATGTGTGTTGAGGGGAGATGAACGGTAGCGCTCAGAGGTTTGTTTAGGGAAGGGTAACTACTCTGTAGCATACTATAATGATGGCTGCATGTCACTATCTATTTGTCCAAACCCACAGAATGTACACGGCTGAGAGGGAACCCTGATGTAAACTATGGACTTTGAGTAATAATGATGTGTCAATGTAAGTCTATCAGTTTCAACAAATGTGGGGGATGCTGATAATGGAAAAGGCTATTGCATGCATGGAAGCAGTAGGTATATGGGAATTCTCTGCATTTTTCCCTCAATTTTGCATTGAATCTAAAAGGGCTCTAAAAAATAAAATCATCTGAGAATAATTAGATAATAATCAGTAATGAGAGAATTATATAAATATTTATATAGAATGAACTAAAAAGGATTCCGAATCTAATCTTCACTTTGTAATCATTAAAGCACTAGTGATAACTTTTAATGAATACAACAAAAGGAATTATCTGTTAGGTTCTTCTCCATGTCCCAGATCTCATTGTTCCCAGCCTTCTGAAGTAAGAGGATGGGTTTTTGCTACAGAATCTCTTATTAATTAAAGAAAAATAATGGTCTGTCTACACTTGCCACTTTCAAGATCAAAAACTTTACCAATTTACACCTGTGAAAAATTCTACTTTCCTTCAACACACTTTGCAAATGATTAGTGACAGTCTGACTACTTGTTAATAAAAATGGTGGCATGATACCTTTACATCTCTCAAACCCCAACTTGTGAAGTCTGCCTCCTTCCCCCCTTATTCAATGTCTTTTCTGCTAAGCAATATGAGGAGGAGCAGCTCAAGTCTCTTCATACAAAGAGTTCTTTCTTGCTTGAAGTACCAGATGATAAAGACGCCTCCTTGCACCGTACCATATCACCTCTTTTATAACACCATGAAACTCATTCCTGGTACCTGTTGCTCAGAAGCAGTTCAAGGACAAAGCAATTTAATTATCTCATGCTCAATATGTAAAGGTTCTGTTGATGGCCTGGGGTTTCCTTGGTTGAAGAATCACGTAAAATATTGCCCAAGACATTTCTTCTCTAATTTTCTACTTTCTTCTCAGAGCTGTTTGGAAAATGCACTCCCTCTGCCCCAAGGCTTCAGGATGATGAGACTTGTCTCCAGTATTTGGATTATGAACAAGTTAATTATCTGCAAGTCATTGCACTTGCCTTCACGAATGTCCATTGGTAATAAGAGCACTGCTTTTTCTCTGTTTATTGGACCATAACAGAAGAGTTGTTCAACAACTCATCCTTTCTAGCCACCTTCAAACAAAGGATTCTCCCAGGAAGAAAAATTCCTAAACAATGTATCCCTCAAAAACAAAACAAAACAAAAAAAAAACAAAACAAAAACAAAAACAAAAAAAAAAAAAAACAAACAAACACCAAGATGATATTATTTGACTTCTGGGAAAGATACCAAGATTGTGTCATGTTAGGAAACACCGCCTTGAGCAGATCTGTTTTCCCAGATTTGTCTCTTCAAGAACTGGATGAGTGACAATGTGATAGGTAAGGCACATACTCCACCAGCTGTGCCCATTGGTGGCTCATTGTTATCCTCTTAGGGAGGAAGGGTCAGATTATTACAGATCTGACACTTCTTTATGATATCCTTCCTTGGGATCCTTATATCCCTGGAGGCAGGTGTTCTAGCCTCCAGAAAGCAGAAAACATCTAGAATGAGCAACAAAGATCATCTAGTCCCGGGATGAGCCACTGTGTCACCATACAGAAAGTTGGTAACGGTGATTTGGTCAGCATCACAGTTCTGCAGCTGCAGGTCTCTGAGTCTCTGAGTTCTGGGTCTCTGGTCCCTGGTGAGCCCAGGGAGATTTTAAGGTGAACCCAATATCGACTATAGATCAGGTCATTTCTTGGAGTTTCAGAACTTCCCACAATATCGCATTTATGATTGAATAGGTTCAAGTGATTTTAAGAATCTGTCAGGCTGCGGTTATAAGGCACAGATGAATTAAACTTGTTTTGCAGAGGAGTTTCTTCAAGGCAAGTTGATTCTGTGCTTAAAAAGATGTCAGTGCTAGCCAGCGCCGCGGCTCACTAGGCTAATCCTCCGCCTTGCGGCGTCGGCACACCGGGTTCTAGTCCCAGTCGGGGCGCCGGATTCTGTCCCACTTGCCCCTCTTCCAGGCCAGCTCTCTGCTGTGGCCCGGGAAGACAGTGGAGGATGGCCCAAGTGCTTGGGCCCTGCACCCCATGGGAGACCAGGATAAGTACCTGGCTCCTGCCATCGGATCAGCGCAGTGCACCAGCTGCAGTGCGCCAGCCGTGGCGGCCATTGGAGGGTGAACCAACGGCAAAGGAAGACCTTTCTCTCTGTCTCTCTCTCTCACTGTCCACTCTGCCTGTCAAAAATAAATAAAAAATAAAAATAAAAAAAGATGTCAGTGCTGCAGGTAAACTATAGGTAGACTGACTATTCTCTTTCTCCGTGGACACTCGAGGTTTGGACTTGCTGCCTAGCTTATTAGGACTTCCCATTTCATGCTGAAAAGTGTTCCATTTGGATATTACTCCCCGAAAGGAATAGGTTCACCGGCCTCACACATGGTTAGCCAGGCAAGGCATGTGTTTGTGTAGGAAGAGCCCTAAGTATAGCCCTCTATTAGGCGATACTGGTTACAAAATACAAAAGAGAGAGAATTTGAATCCTGTTAACTGGGTCCCAAAATCTGAAGCACTAGGAAATACATGCCAAATGAGACAAAATTTTCTCGATCTACATTTCTCTTCATTTTGTAACATGCACATGGAGCCAGGGAATTGTCACCAAAGGAAAATCTGGAGAGCCATCCATTAGTTACCTCTTCTCTGTAGATAAAGAACCATATACAACTCTAAAGTAAATGGCAAGAATTGGAGACACTGCAGATGTGTATGAAAATTAATTTCATTGCTTGAATATGTAAATCCAAAACTGTCACATCTGTGCTATTTTTAGCCAAATTAATGAAAGAAATACCATTTGGTGCCAAGTGCAATTCTCCATTTCCCTACATTCCAGAACTTCCATCAGTGTACAGACACATCAAGGTCTTTTAACAGGATTTTTTCTTCTAATTGTTTTCCTATCTAAATATGATTGATATCAGCTGAGATTTTATTTCAAAAATATATTTTGAGTCAATATATCATAAAATTTATAATTGAGACAATTCTGTATTTTACTGGTCATTGCTTTGCTTTTAGTAAATAACAGGTTAGCATTATTTACATAAGAAGAATCTAACCTTGATTTCAAAATAAAATATGCATTCCTTCTAAGACTGACTCTGAAAAAAGATTCAGGAAGGGGATGGGACAATGTCCTACAACTAGAAATTAAAATTGGATACAATGATTTTTTAAAAAAAAGTTTTATTAACTTTAGATTAAACAGACTTCAGGTATTCAATTAAAATGATTTCTGAGGTTTTAAAACCATCATGTTCTGTGATTAATATAGTAAGTGCATGTTTGATTGAAATATTAAGTAGAAGGGAAATAAATAACAGGGTTTAAATATATATATTCTCATTAGTAATGCAGGGCTGAAGTAAAAAGTCCAGTAAAAATATGGCTTGCTTCTAGGAGATGAATAATATTATTTACGGAACTCTTTTGAACAAGTCAGGGTACTCTCATTTGCATGTGTTGCCTGATTGCTGAATTATGCCCCAGGATTCCAAGTCATTGTTCTCTGAACTTAAGCCTGGAAATATACCTTGTGACTCAACCTCCTTTCTTCTGCTTGTTTTCTCTCACTCTCTCTGCCATGTAATGTGGACTCAGGTGGGGACATCTGGATGGAGTAGAGATTGTATCTCCATAATGTTAAAGCAATTACATGAAATGCAAAAAAAAATAAAAATAAAAAAAGACACCTGGTAAACTGATTATTTGGTATCATGTAGGATTTTGTGTGTGTGTGTGTGTGTGTGCATGTAAAAGAGAGAGACTATTTCAAGTCTATTTATTCATATTTCCCAATTGTTTCCAGGAAATTTGTTACATTTAACATCCCTCAAAATTTATGAACCTATTTCATAGCAATTTTAAATCAAAATTGAGTCATTATCAATTTTTCTTTTTCAAATATTAATAAAACATTTATTACTAGTTTACTATTTTTAATCTACAGTTAATAGATACCTCTGGGAATTGCTCAAATTCTTTTTAAAACTCTTGCCTGATTAGATTTAATCCTTCAATCTATTTGAAGTTTTTCTTTGAGACCAAACTCAGTGACTATTTGTAAGACTTATTTTTCAAATCTTTGATTAGCTTTTAACATTCAATAAAGTTGATAGATACAGTTCTAAGAATTTAATGGTATTCACTTTCTCCCTTCTTCCCTCTTTCCAACCCTCCATCCCTCTTCCTTTCTTTCAGTTTTTGAGAAAAAAAAATTTTTTATTTACATTACAGTAAAAAAGCTTAATACTTCACTGAATAAGAAGTTTAACAAGTAAAAAGCAAAAGATTCTAGTTTAGTGGGAACATGACAGTGGCTATAAAGAGTACTTGAATAAAAAAATGATCATTTCACCCATATACAGTAAATTTTAAAATAGTCACAGATCATTTAAACTATAGTACTATAACATTATTAACCACTAATTGACAAAAGTATGAAGCAAAGTTTTGTTTGCAGCAATACTGATACATGCAAGCAATTATTTCTTTCTTCCTGCTTGATTTTTCCTTTTTCCTTTTTAAAAAACTTTAGTTCCCACATATAAGGGACAGCATGTGGTATTTCTCTTTCCATGTCTGGCCTATTTCATACAACATAACATCCTTCAGCTGCATTCATTTTGATGCAAATAGCAGAATTTCACTCTTTTTTATAGCTGAATAATATTCCATTGTATGTGTGTGTATATATACATATATATACCTAAGCATGGAGGAAAGACACAGAGCTTCCTCTGGGCACTTGGTGAGCTGACCTATCCCAGTGCAATTTCAAAGATGGGCATTGGCTGTAGACTCTGGATCACAGGAGAAAATATCTGGATTATGCAAGGAGCCGTGGATGTAGATGGGATTGTTTAGAGAAGGAGAATGCACTGAGCAAAGGGCCTCGCTCAGCATCCAGGGAGATGCATCTCGATATTCTTCCCAGGTCAGTTCTACATGCAAAGTTCATAACTTTGGAGAAATAACCACCCCTAAGCTTATCTGTAGGTCCCTTTTCGATCTATTGTCTCCAGGCCATAAATTCAAACTCCTAGAAGAAGTCTCTGCTTTTGCAATGCTACTGTTTTTGTCACCACACACACACACACACATACACACAAACACAGATGCATATATAAATCCATTTATAGAATTAATTGTGCATCTTGAAAAGATATAAATAAAGTTTTGGGGGCTATCAGAGGAGAGTGTTTCATTGCAACAATGGCACACGTCAGCCTGAGTATTAGAGTCTCATTCTTAAAATCTGCTTTGCTCCATTCTCATGCGGAATTTTTTTTTCTTTACCTTGCTAAGAGTTCAAGTTCATGTTTATCCTTTTCCCTCCACCAAACTTCTCTGTCTCTTCTCTCCCACTGCTCTCAGGAACAAAACGTAAGTTTCTTTTAGTCTCTCATGCAAAGTATGTTAAGGATCTTTTCCAAAACTTGTGCTATTGTTGAAATTATTGTCAAGAGAGTCTCACCTTCTACCCCAAATGGTTAAATAAGTCATTTTCCCCAAAAACTTTCCTAAGAAGAGAAATTATGGCAGTAGCTAACATGACAAAATTTTCACTCTTCTATACACATGTTATCTGGCTGGATTATCACTTTAAGTCATTTTTATCCACTGATACTTAAATCAGTTAATCAGATTAAGAGTTGAAAGGAGAAAGAACCAAGGAAACACAAAACAAAGAAAACATGTTTTGTTGGGACAGAAGGCCAAAGAGAAAGCACAGAGGGGAAGTTTTTGGGAGATAGGGACATGAAGTTGATACGATCCAACAAGAAGATGAAGCAAGGTGGATGGGTGGACAGGAAAAATGCAAACTCGATACCGAGGATGGGAGAGCTTAGAGAGGGCATTTGTCTGTTTTGCCTGGGGCAGGACTTCATTTAAGGTGTGGCGTGAGTATGTAGTTGCATCCTCAGGAGCACATATTTAAGAAGAGGAGAAGGGAAATCCTGCTTTGATTTGGAGATGACTGCGAGGAAATCTGTGGCTGCCCCTGCACGTGTCTCAGCTGTCCTGGGAGCCTGTTCTGGTTCTGCCCTGCCTGGGTGTGGGGTGCACATGATGAAGGCTGGAATGTAACTGATTCCTGAGGCTGTAAATGGTACGACTCTAATGATGCACCAATTAGGGTGCCAGGAGCTGAGCGAGAGGGCAGAGGCAGTTTTTTGTTGTTATTTTCTGAAGCCTGCTTTGGAATTTTCCCATCTTTCTCTCTATATATAACAATAGACATTAGCATTTTCATATGTCTTGAAAGTTAAAGCAAGATGTGGGAAATTCAATTGCTGAAGAGCAGAGTTCTCTAATTGCGCTCTTCAGAGATTTCCAGTACTTTTGGAAAATGTGCATTGACAAAGAATTTAATTTAATTGTTGGTGGTATTTTGTTTCCAGGGAGGGCCTGATTTCCAATCCATTGGGATGCCCTTCCTGGCTTCAAAGGGTACAGAGAGTAGAGCAAAGATATTGAAGGCTAGAGTCAAATATGATTCGTGATTGTTTTTTATCATCTTCCCCAAGTCTGTGTCATCACTGCAGAGAGCAAGTTGCTTCTGGGTAACTGATATATCAAGAATTGCTCAAAAGAGTGAGACTTGGGTCTCGAACGTTGACTGCAAGAGGAATTTCATGGCTAAATGTGGTGTCTAATGAGATCTCATCTATTTTCTGAGACAGTATTTTTTAAAGAATCTTTCTCATTTTTATTTTTGATAATTTACTTTTAATTAAAATTATAACATGTAAATGTGAATTATACATATTTATGTCATGTTTCAATGTGGAATGCATTGTACAGGGTCCAATCAGAGTAATTAGAGCTCTCCTAATTTTTGAAACAGCATTGCCTTATACAAATATTTCAAATTTGAAGCCTTTCCCTTCCATCCTTTTATTACCAAACTATATACACTAGTTAGCAGCTTGGATAAGAATAAAAATCATAAGGTTATGTAAAGGCTAATGTCTTCTCTATTATCATCAAGCAAGATTTGGGAAAGCCTTTGTTTTCCCAACATTGAATGGCTTTGCTTTCAAGCCAAAGACTCCCACAGCAGCAATGCCTTCCAGGTGGCCCAGCAGACCATGTTCCATTCAGGTCTTGCTGACTCACGAGTCCCAGACTCGAGAACAGGAATGCAGGAAAATGCCTTCAGGGGCAGCCAGATCTTTGCTAATGAAACCATGGCAATAACTAAATGACTAGGAAACCAAAAGTCCATTTACTTTCACAAAACTTTTCCCAGACATTTATCAGAGAATCTGGTATGAGGGTAGGAATGAATCAAAGAAATAAGGAACGCTATGCCCAGACCAGACTCCTATCTGGGGTCCACCAGAGCTCAGAAGCCTGATGCATTCAAATTGGCCATTGACTAAGATGTCAGCAGGGCTTCAGTTTATGGAGCACTTGGCATGATGCTAGATGGAAATCAATACCTGCAATCTGAAATTTGTATTTGGTGTGTTGTCAGTTGAAGTTTGATGTCTGTTTCTCTTTCTTGAACTCATTTTCTTTCCGCAATCAGCATGATGAAAAAGAAAATACTGCTTATAAATGAAGTCAGCATATAGTGCTTGCTGAGCCAGAGGAAGTTGGCAGTTGCAGAAATTCTGTTTTCACTTTACATTAAGTGGCATTAATTACACTGCTATGTAACTTAGTATAACCACACAGTCTCAGAGCAGGGTTCTGCTCTCATCCCAGGGGTCTGGGAGGATGAGCTCGTGGCTGTGGGGTGGAGAGGCCAGACCCTGTTGGCTATCGCTGGGTAAGGGCTGTAACACTTAGCCCAGAGTCTCATTCTAGGCCCGTGGTTATCAGGTTCCTCTCCTTGGACAAGAAGCGAATCATGCCTGGCAGCCAACAGACAACTTGTCTACCACATGAGCCAAAAGCCATTTCCCCTGTAGCCCCAAAAGTGAGGTGTATGAAGCACTTCTAAGTCAAAACCTTTTACTGCAGGCCTTAGGGCTGGCTTTGAAAATGAGGTCACTACCAAGTTCAGATTTTCAGATTTTCCCATTTAGTCTTGAAGTGTTACAGGCACTTCAATGCAATGTCAAACAAGAATGGCCTGTTCATGGTTCCACTTGTGAATGAGGTGATACAGCCTCTAGTAACTGCCCTCCAGGTAGTAGGAATTTCTAGCACATCCAAGGGCAATGCCTTTGCCTGCTAATGCTGACATTGTGGCAAGGGAGAAAGAACAGTATTCTGGTTTCCTTTCTACCATTAACCAGCTATGAGTCCTTGGGTTAGGTAGACTGCTAAGTGTTTGGCCTTTCCCCAGGTTATCTATGAAGTGGATATAACAGTTCAGCTGATGAAAAGGACCTAGTTTGTAGGACTATTAAGTTATTCCCAGATCAAAGATCCATGGTTCAAGTGTGCTTTTAGTGTGTTCCTGAGGGCAAAGACCTTGATTTTATTTCAGGAACCTCAATACGTGGTACATGTAGAGACTCATTCATGCTGAATTAAATAAATAATTAAGTAAGTATAATTATATTGTTCAAGAAAATCTTTCTTTCACATACTCGCAGTGTAGCTATATTATTAATATTTTTTTAAAGAATGCAATTCAGACAGTTCTGCATTCCAAAGGGCCCAGTCAAGAGTTTTAGGAGCAGTGAGAAAAAGGACAGGTGGGGACACTCCTACCTTTCGTAGGGTTTGGTAGATGGGAATGTAGGTAGGTATGCAATCACTCCCAGAAAAGCAAGGTTGTCCTGTTTGTGCAGATTAGCAAAGACTTTAAGCCATCTGAAATGCTCATTTTGTAGGTGTGAACCTGACTTCTCCTTCTTCAAACCTCTTAAATCAATGATGACCCTATAATATCAGATGAAAGATACATTTCCTCATTCCCAGACCAAGGAGAATTTACATGTGATTTAGGCACAAAACCATCAGGGGCAGATGCAGTGTTGGGAGGTGCTTGGAGCTGTGGTCTGCGGTGGGAATAGGGGTTTGACTATCACCTGTGGAGTCACATGGGTTCCAGAGAAGTTCAAGGAACTAGGGTCTTTCCTGGGAAAATGAGAGGTAAGATAGCAAAGTATATCTCATTCTGCTAGTGACAGAAGCTCAGCTATTTCAGAGGTCCCTTGGGGGACCTTATTTATCAACTTCCGGCTCAACCATATTTGATGTCACTTGCTTCCTATGCTAATAGTCATATCTCACAGGCCGGGACTGGTATAGACAGAGCTACTGCAAACATTGTGCAGCTTGATACCATGGCACTCAGTCTAGAGGGTGGTTGGGGACTGATTTCCCACTATCTCCCACCTAACGTAATCTCCACTCACAAAGTCACGGGCCCCCATGCTGGTAATGTGGTTCCCTAGTGCCAGGCTACTTGACTTGGAGCTGTAACTTCCTAGAGGTAGTGTTTCCTGTTCTCATCTGGTAGGGCAGGGGTTATATACTGATTATTCTCCATTTTCTCTTCCTCAGATACATTCATTGTTTTTCTGTGATCTGCATTGTGCACAGATGGTATTGTCTATACACCTGAGGCTGCCTCATCTTCTGGCCCCTAGTTGGGTTCAGCCAAGTAGAACTTCTAAGAGGACAACAGAAGTGGAGGAGAAAAATGTGGCCAGGCTGTTATTTCTTCTCTCTCCCAACTGCTATGCCCTCTGCCCCATTTTGGCTCCGACAGTGGCTGTGGCCCCACTAGAGAGCCCAACCACCCTCCATAGCTCTCCCTGGGTTCAGGCAAGGCTGTTCCCTCCCCTTGTTCTTTCCAGCTCAGTGGTGATGATGGCCCTTACTGTCACTAGTCCCTAAGATGCCTTGTCATGTTTTGGGGGTTCCCTTTTCCCTGGACATGCCTCTGTAAATGATTTTTTCTTTACTTGTTTTCAGTTAGACCCTTTCAGCTCTGCTATCACTTTCCGGTTGGGATGCTGGCAGACCAGCAGAGATCAACCATACAGGCTAGCAGAGAGCCTGCACATGGCACTTTGACCAGAGCAAATATTGCCTTGTCACTTAGGGATCCTTGAGATTTCAGGACTGGCTCACTGATAAAATCACGAGTGTTTATTAGATTTTGATTTTACCATTCACTTCAGGCTCCAGGCTGAGTGGCTCATTGCTCTCCTAATATTCCTTTTTGTGTGCTATTTCTCCACTGAAACTACTTTGATCTGTTTGTGGAGATGGTGGATGGTAAAGAATAAGATGTGCTCTGAAGTCAGACAGATAGAGACGATGTACTGACTGCTAGTTATTACCTGGGGAATTTAATTATGGGCTTCAATTCCCCATTCTTTTTGCAATAGAAAAATACAACTACACCCTTTCTATGACCTCATGCAGGTAGCATGAACTTCCTCACCCCCTAACTCAGGCCGGCTAGGTGACTCACTTTGACTAATGGCATATCAACATAAGTGACATGGGAGACACTTGACATGTGCTGGCATAGTCCAGGTTGCTCATTTGTACTTTCATGCTGCACCACAAGAAAAACACACCCTAGTTAATTGTGATTCCTTCAGCCTCAACCCCAGAAGGAGTCCCGTGGGTCAGACCACATGCTCCATGCAGTTGCTGCTCCAAGGAGGATACGACAGGATCAGCAGCTAAAGCCCAAGGACCACAGCCTGGAGCCCAGCCCAGACAAGTTACACACCCATGAGCATGAAAACACATGCTCATTATTCGTGCCACTGAGTTTGGTGCGGTTTGTTAGGCAGCATTACTGTGGCATTAACTGATGAATACATTACCTATGTAAACCAGAAAAAAATTATTTAACTTCTCAAAGCTTCAGTTCCCTTCTCTGTAAAATGGTAGTAATTATAATAATACTTGTTTTATGAGGTTTGTATGTGTGTATGTGTGAAAATAAATAAGTTATATAGTGGTCTGCATACTGCCTGGCATAAAATTAGTGCTCAATACACAGTGGTGCTTTTGCTTAGCTTACTGCCATTAGAAATCCTGTGCAGCCTTCAGTGTTTACCCAGCTTTCTCCTCATGCATGACATATTTGATAAGTACTTCAGCCCCACATTGCTGGCCTTTCTCTGAGCTCCGAGCTGTCTGTATTACTAATTTGGTCCCAGATCTTTTCGTTCACTGTTCTTAAATATCTACTAAGTACAAGGTACATAGTCTAGATATTTTTCCTTCTATCAGTGAGGATGTAGGGAAAGAGAATAAGAGCTGTTGAATATACATCACTTGTCAAACACTGTTAGGAACACTCAGTGTCATTTAAGCATCATAATCCTATGAAATAAATACCATTCTTCCAATAAGATATCCAAGTACTTTGTCTAATAAATGGTAGTGCCAGTGTTCAAACTTGTGTCTTCTTTGGCTGATAAGCACCACAAGTCTGTGAGTCTATTGGAAGGGTAGCATACAACCAGATGTACATAATCAAGGTAGTTATGTGTGCCCTATCATTAGGACAACTGTGTTCTACAGGCATGCAGAGAAGATGACCATGGCTTCCTGAGAGGTGTTTACCCAATACCATTAAAACATAGTTTCTAGACCCTGGGATAAGAAGAGGAGCATAACTAATCCTGGTTTGGTGGAATCAGTTTCTAATAACTGAGCTAGACCTATGAAATGATAATTTAACATAATCTGGAAAATACTGAAGCTCTAAGTCTTAGATTTTGAGAAAAAGTCCTGGAGGGAAGAGGATTAGGGCTGTTTATTGAAATATGATTCAAGTTTGTTGATTGGAGAAATAAGAGGAGGTCTTATAGGCAAAGATAGCAACATAAGAGTGGGAATAAGAGAGGGAAGAGATGTATAATTTGGGACATGCTCAAGCTGACTTGCCCCAAATGGTAGAGTTAAAAACATAACAGGGGATTCCAATTCAATCCCATCAGGGTGGCATGTACCAATGCCATCTCACTATTCCAAGTGATCAATTTCAGTTCACAATTGATCATAATGAAAGGACTAAGAGTCAAAGGGAGCACATAAACAAGTCTAGTACCTGCTAACACTAACCGATGGAATAAATAAAGGGGAGAGTGATCCAACATGGGAAGTGAGATACTCAGCAGACTCATAGAATGGCAGATGTCCTAAATAGCACTCTGGCCTCAGAATCAGCCCTAAAGGCATTCGGATCTGGCTGAAAAGCCCATGAGAGTATCTCAGGCATGGAAAGCCAAGACACCCTGGCAAAAGATCTCTGCGAGTGAGATCCCAGTGGAAAGAACAGGTCTTCAAAGAAGGAGGTACCTTTCTCTGAAGGGAGGAGAGAACCTCCACTTTGACTATGACCTTGTCTAAACAAGATAAGAATCGGAGAACTCAGAGGGCTTCCATAGCCTTGGAAACTCATGACTGGAGCATAGGGAGACTACTGATGCCATAGACAGGAGTGTCAATTGGTAAAGTCAACAACAGGAGTCATTGTGCACTTATTCCTCATGTAGGATCTCTGTCCTTAATGTGCTGTGTATTGAGATTTAATGCTATAACGAGTACTCAAACAATATATTTCACTTTGTGTTTCTATGGGGGTGCAAACTGTTGAAATCTTTACTTAATGTATACTAAACTGATCCTCTGTAAAAAAAAAAAAAAAAAAGAAATTATCAACTCCCAACTTGACTCTCACTGGGATTAAACATGACAATAGGTCTGCTCTGATTTCATCATCATTTAAAAAAAATCATCTATTATTTTTCACTTTATGTTTCTGTGTGGGAGCAAACTGTTGAAATCCTTACTTAATGTATACTAAGCTGATCTTCTGTATATTAAGATAATCGAAAATGAATCTTGATGTGAATGGAAGGGGAGAGGGAGTGGGAAAGTGGAGGGTAGTGGGTGGGAGGGAGGGTATGTGGGGGAAGCCATTGTAATCCATAAATCGTACTTTGGAAATTTATATTCATTAAATAAAAGTTAAAAAAAAAGATAGCAACATGAGCAGAATCTTGCCTACACAGTCCTGCGATTGGCCATTTGAGCACACAGACTTGTCATGTTGTTACTGCCAGTAACCCGAGGACAGAGCTATCTGTTTCCTATCCAACCCCATTTAATACAGTCCTGAGAACACAGGAGGAACTCAAATCTTCACCCTGTGTCTCTGATAGTAAGGTCAGTGCCAAGTTGCTGCCCTGTCACCAGTGGTGTTGAAGCACAGTGTTAAAGACAGGCAATATTTTAAGTAACAGATCTCATCATTGCTGTAATTGGAAACCGAGTCCAGGCTGGCTCTTGTTCCCATAATGTTAAGTCACATTTCTCAAGATACAGTAGTGTCGGGGGTTCCCCCATCACTAACTTCAACACATTCAAGAGACAATTTCACCACAGCACTTGAAGGACACAAAATACTCCTCTAACTTCAACAGAGGCAAACCAGAAACACGTGGAAAACATCTTGTCCACATGGCTTATTTATGAATCTTCTCTGTCCTTCCACAAATGTATTCAAAGTCGTCATAGCTTTCATTCATTTGGGATATTACATAACCTCAGTTATCTACAGAGCAGAAATTATCTTTGAATTTACTCGAAATCTTCTTTGACTTTAGGGAGACTTTCATTTCATAATTTTGTATTTTTTGTTGTCTTATAAATAACTGGAAATGTCACATGAGAAGTAAATCACTGGCTGGTGCCATGGCTCAATAGGCTAATCCTCCGCCTGCGGCGCCGGCACACTGGGTTCTAGTCCTGGTCAGGGTGCCGGATTCTGTCCCGGTTGCCCCTCTTCCAGTCCAGCTCTCTGCTGTGGCCTGGGAGTGCAGTGGAGGATGGCCCAAGTCCTTGGGCCCTGCACCCGCATGGGAGACCAGGAGAAGCATCTGGCTCCTGGCTTCAGATCAGTGTGGTGTGCCGGCCGCAGTGCGCCCGCCGCAGTGGCATTGGGGGGTGAACGAAGAACGAACGGTAAAGGAAGACCTTTCTCTCTGTCTGTCTCTCTCACTGTCCACTCTGCCTGTCAAAAAAAAAAAAAAAAAAAAAAGTGAATCACTAAGTTATTTCCTACCAATTAAAACTAAAGTCCCTATCAAGTGTGACAATTAAATTTGCCTTTAAGTGACATTTTCAGAATGGCTTATATCATATATGAAACTATTTTAAAATATGAGCTAGGACATTGTAAAAACTCTTACATGTGATTTGCTTCTGATATTCAGTTCTGCAATCGAAGCTACTTTCTAATGGTGTTTATTCTTTAAAGTAGCAAGTGTCTCATTGAAGTGGCCATAGGTGGCTAATCCTCTATAAAAGTGCTTGGATGTATTCCTTATAAATGCTAATTATGAAGTAGAAAATGTTATAGTAGTATTTCTTAGGAAATCAATACTTTATTATGCAATAATTGCATCTGCAAGTTTAATGTTCTCACAAGAGCCCCAGCAGAATGAAAGAGGTCACTGGGTGGGAAGCAGCAAATGGTCCTTGCCTGACCTGGAAAATCTTCTAGAATTTGAGGGCTAGGAGAGTGCCGAGATGTCATTAAAATATTTTCACAAGTACAACATTTATTATGGAAACTAAATCACAAGAACATCTGTCTGGTTGACACTTTGGCCTTAAGTCGGATCTCAACCTGGTAACAGTTATAATTGAAACTGTGTCTTCATTTTCTCCTAAGATCTTTCATTTTCCCTTTGCTTCATGGAACAATTTATTTCTCAAATCTACAGCAGTTAACTTTTGTTTTCCTAAACCTCTCTTGGCAAAAATCCCAGCTCTTCTTACTTTCTACGGAGGAGTTATGGAAGGGAGGAAGGAACGGAAGAAACCCTTACGGAGACTGAAGGAAACTAAAAAAATCACTCTTCCAAGAATTTCTGGGTCACTGTCTAATTGATAGGCCTATTGGCAGGCCTCAGATTTAAGCCTCTTCTGACTTCACAGACATTTCTTATTCTGCTCGGCCATGTGTGAAGACTTGAGGCATTGAACACGAACCACTCCCCTCCCCCCGACCCCCCTCACCAAAAGACCCAGCCAGCTCTACTGAAAGCACTCAGGCTGGGGAACTGTACCATAGCAAAATACACCAAACAGTTGTTTTTCCATTATTATCCTCAGCCTGGCATTTATTATGATTTTTTATTGCACACTTTTAAAGGCAATGGTCCATTTTACTTAGATCATTAATTTGCAAAAATCATGAGATATGAGCAGAGATGGTGTTTTTATGGGCCATGCTACACCTCTATAGGACCCCAAAGGAAATGAGGTGTGGGTCTCAGCACATTATAAAGAAGCAGCCTTGGGACCATGAGCCCCATATTCTTCCACAAATAGAAAAGACCAGAGTACTTTCAAAGGAATAATACAGCTGAATGAATGGAGAGATGCATGAATAATTGATAGCATGAATAAATGAATGGACAAATAATAGAGTGGAACTCTGAGTGACCAGCAGTGAGGTGTGGCAGAAACAGCCCTGGATGTTGACTCCGGAGATTTTGGGTCTACTTATGCCCTGTCACTTACTAGCTGTACAAACACCGTCATTGAACCGCTCTGAATGTACCTCACCTCTGCTTCGATAAAATAGCAATAATGATAATACCTATTCCATAAGACTGGCAGGCAGCAGAGCCCTGCGGCATCAAGTCATGGACTGCAGAGACAAATTGCCTAGATTTAAATCGAACTTCCCTCCTTGTCTGCTCTGTGACCTTAGGCACCTTCTCATCACTATGTTTGTGTTTCTCATCTTCTAATGAGACTTACAGTTCTCAACTCCTAAGGATGGAAGTGAGGATTAAATAAATGAATGCATGTAAAATATTTAGCAGAATACCCAGTACACAGTTGGCTAGTTACATTACAATCATGTTACTACTGTTTTGTATATATAATAATGCTACAGAGGAACATTAAAATGTATTTTATATTGTAAGGTTAGCCATTATTTCTACTGCTAAGATTATATAAATTATATTTCTTAAAGTCAAGGGAGTCTAGCCTAGCCAATTTAAGTAGAAAGGGAAATTAAAGCTTATTAAGAAGATCACAGACTTCAGAATAATCAAAGCCCTAGGCTCATTTTTTTTTTTTTTTTTTTTTTGACAGGCAGAGTGGACAGTGAGAGAGAGAGACAGAGACAAAGGTCTTCCTTTTGCCGTTGGTTCACCCTCCAATGGCCGCCGCGGCTGGTGCGCTGCGGCCGGCACACCGCGCTGATCCGATGGCAGGAGCCAGGAGCCAGGTGCTTTCCTGGTCTCCCATGGGGTGCAGGGCCCAAGCACCTGGGCCATCCTCCACTGCACTCCCTGGCCACAGCAGAGGGCTGGCCTGGAAGAGGGGCAGCCGGGACAGAATCCGGCGCCCCAACCGGGACTAGAACCCGGTGTGCCGGCGCCGCTAGGCGGAGGATTAGCCTAGTGAGCCGCGGCACCGGCCCCCTAGGCTCATTTGTGATCAGCAAGAACCACAACAGCCAGGAAGGACACTTAGGACTGTGACAGCAAAGCATCTCTGCCCACCTCTAGGCGCTGACCACCTCTGAGAGTGGCTCCCTGAGTTTTGCTGCTGCTGCCTCAGAAGAGCCAATCTCCCTTTTCCCAGCTGCTTCCTCTCATTTCTCTAAACCATAAGTGGGTTGGGTCTAATCGGCACAGCCATGGCTATGTGCCCATATCTTAAATGCAAGCTGTTAGCTTTCTAGCTCCCCCACATAGTGGGGGTGGTGATGGTAGAAAAGAACAAACTAAAAAAAAGTTGGAGTAGGTGTTGATTGATCTAACCAACCATGTCTGCTGTAAGAATTATTAAATAAAATACATATCTGGAAGCCACTTATTGATCTAAGGTAAAAGTAGAAAACCTTTGGCTTCTTTCTCTGAGATTAATACAGTGTTTCTGAAAGGTAGCTAGTAATCACACTTATAACACTATTGTGTTTTTATCAAAGACAGGCAAGATGAACAGACCTATAGACGGTTCCCAGCTGTGACTTGGGGAGAAGGGTGGTTCCTCCTACACCATCATATTTGTCCTAAGATTAATGGGGATAGACTTTCCTGTATCGTGACCCCTGAGAGGAAGAGATGTGTGCCTGTATGATCCGAAGAACAGAGGCTGAAGTTTCCTCCTGAAGTTCACCCTGGCAACTCAAATGTAATTCTAAGCACAATGATCTATGAAATACTGGCAGCTTGAGGTCATGAGGATTCAGCAAGACTGGGGAGTATCAATGATGATTCGTGCAATTGACCATACTTCAAATGCATATAAAATAGCAATTATCAACAAGGCATGTTTCAGAAATTATCCAAATATGGATAAATTTAGAGAGTCTAGAAATCTGGTTTTTAGTTCTCCTTTGCTACTACTTCTGCTTAGGTGAACTTCCAAGTTATTTCAGCTCTCTAGCTAGGCCTCAGTTCCTCATGTAAACTCTAACCTTTCAAGTATTAAACTTCTACTTTTATATTCATTAATACTTTATATACATAGATATTTCTTATCAACAAACTTAATGATTCTTTTATAAGTTGGGCTGTCATAAGTCTGGTACCAATGAATGTGAAAAACAAAATGCTACACAGTCATTCACAAAAATGTACTGATTATTATCAATGCAAAAGAACAGGAAAACTCAATCATGTTCACTGTTAGTGAATTTATTTTCAGTCAGTAAATTCAGTTCACTTGGTGAAATTTATTTTTGTGCTTCCAGAAATTACTGTTGCTAGTTTTCCTGCAATCAAGCCACACAACTGGCTACCTAAACCTGGAAATTGCATCTTCTTTGTTTGCTTCTTTATATTGACTAAACTTAAGAAATCATATACTTAGACATCAATTAAATGATAACTTTCCAAAATTCTTGCTTTAGAGACAGTCAATAATATATGAAGCTTAAGTCTATTCATGTGCCTTAAACTTAGGAGCTAAACAGGACTGGTTTTGCCAATAAAAAGTAAACCTAGGGGCAGCATTGTGGCATAGCAGGTTAAGTCACTGCCTGCTATACTAGCATACTATATCAGAGTGCTTGTTTAAATCCCAGCTGCTTCATTTCCAATTAAGCTCCCTGCTAAGGCACCTGGGAAGGCAGCAGAATATGGCTCAAGTGCTTGGGCCCCTGCCACTGACAATGGAAACAAGGATGGCATTCTCAACTCCTGGCTTGTGACCATATGGGGAGTGAACCGGAGGGTAGAAGATCTTTCTCTTCCTCTGTCTCTCTTTGTCATTTGCCTTTCAAAAAAACCAAAATAAATCTTTTTTAAAAAAGAAAAATAGGAGCCAGTGCCGTGGTGTAGTGGGCTGGGCCTCTGCCTGCTGCACTGGAATCCCATATGGGTGCCAGTTCATGTCCTAGCTGCTCCTCTTCCAATCCAGCTCTCTGATGTGGCCTGGGAAAGCAGTGGAAGATGGCCCAAGTCTTTGGGCCCCTGCACCCATGTGAGAGACCCAGAAGAAGCTCCTGGCTTCTGGCTTTGGATTGGCTCAGCTCTGGCCATTGTGGCCATCTGGGGAGTGAACCAGCAGAGATGGAAGACAGTTCTGTCTGTGGCTGTGCCTCTCAAATATATAAATAAAATCTTAAAAAAAAAAAACTTAATCCAAGTTTCTCATTGTCTCAGATTTTACTGAAGTAGCCACATCAGAGCAATAAAGTAATAGTTTAGACTAAGCTATTGTAGAGAGATTCCAAGATGGCTGAATAGGGGAAAGACCTGCTGCTTTAGAGGAGAGGACACTAGCAGAAAAAAAAAAAAAACAAAAAAAAAAAACAAAAAAAAAACAAGCAGAGAACATGCATTCCCAGGGGAGAGGTGGAGAGAAACTTAAAGTAGAAATTCTACAGAAGGAAGAGGGATGCTGTGGAGCAGCGTGGAATGAGCAGACACCTGGACACCACACATGACCCTGCAGCCGAGAGCTGGAGGGCACACCAGCTTTGGATAGCCAGGTGAGAGCAGACTGTGGCAGCCTGTGCCACCGGTGATGCTGCCAGTGGGGAGAGCCTTGCACACAACACTGCCTTTGGGTACAGCCTGGAACCCTCATGAGGATGGGGTACCCATCTAATCCAGTGAAAGAAAAGCCCACCTCTTTCAACCCATCCCCCCAAAGCCTGGCAACTGGCAGGGAGAAGGCACCATTTTGACACCAGTAGCAGCTGCAGTGGCTCCTGTGCACACATGTGATCAAGGGTTAACCAGATAGGAAAATCCACCTTCTCCACTGAATTTGAGTGGCTGGGAGTGCTGACAGGTGGCTGGACACCCATGTAGAACTGTCATGTAGAACTGTTCCTCTTAACATAGCACACACTCCAGGGCTCAACTGTCAAGGCCAAGCACACACAGGCAACTGGCTCTGGGGACATCTCTGCTCTCCCCGTGGACAGGACAGGCTAGGGAGCACAGCAGATCCCCCATACCCCATGACTCTGGGAGCCCTGTGTGCTGTGACTGTGGGAACTCTGTGCCAGGGTGCAGCTGGGACTCGGGGCAATCAATGTGAGTGGCTCTGAGCTCCCTGGCAGGTCATTGCAGAGGGATCTGAGCTTACACTGAGGACTGCACGGATCCCTGTGTGGTTCATGCAGCAGTGTGGGTGAGTGCTGCATCCCCTGTGGGCTAACTCTGGGCACTGATCACCTAGGAAGAGAGGAGGTGAGGGTGTGATTATGCCAACAGAGGTGATCATACCCTATCTCCTGCTGACAACAGAGATCTACCACCCCAACCTTGGATAACTGCCCCACCCCCAGCCCCGGAGCACTAACCAGAACTCCCTGGCCACACTCACCACACAGACTCTCCTATTAAATCAAAATATCTAGGAACAGGACCATGGGGTCTCCCTTTTCAGGAATTCTCCCAGTTGATTCACAAGCAGCAACACAGAGAATTCCTAAGTCACTGGTTCTCAGTGTGGGCTCCACACAGCAGCATCGGCAGAATCACCTGTTAGAAATGCCTCACTCCAAATTGGGATCTGTGAAGAATCTAGGCTGTGACAAGCCCTCCAGAAACCTAATGCACACCATGACTGGAGAACCACTGTTTTGCATTAAAGAAGTGACAGTGTAGTGATTAAGATGGCAGACTCTGAAGCCCAATAATTTAATTCAAATCCCACCTGTGCCATTTCCTGGCTGTGTGATCTTGGACAATGGCTTAATGCCCTGGGCCTTGGTTTATATTTATGAAGGGGTGATGACAGTAGTTTTCCCCTCCTAGGGTTATTATAAGGAATGAATGTGTTCCAATTAGTACTGAATATAATAACAGCATCTTAAAGAGAGTGAGAGCTTAAAGAAAAATGAAGGCTCTTGCTGAGGATTAGAGCTGGGAGTGAAATAAAGAAGAGTAAAGAAGAGACTCAGGCACATGCAATCCTAGACTTGCAGCACCAAGAAAATAAAATCCTTGGGGATAATTAGAATGAGCGCTTCAATCCAGGCAACTAAGCAGACAGTTTTGCTTGCCTCAGTTAATGACCACAGGAGAGAATGCACAGAACAAACCGAACAAGCTCTGCACCAGGTGTCAGATGCATGCCTTGTCTTAGGAGCCTCCCCAGTGAGCCAAGAGGAGCACTGAACTGTGTTAGCTGTGTGGCCTCAGGCAAGCCACTGAACCCCTCTGGGTCTCAGTTCCCTCACTCCAATGATTAAGATAATAACGACTCAACTTCCTCCATGGGATTGTTGTGGGATTCAAGTGTAGCTATTAGGTGTCATTATAGTTTTAAAAAGGCAGAAGACTTTACACAGGTGTTCCGGATTATTACCTTATTATCCTCTCCCAGTCTAAGCATCTTTTGACATTGCACATTAACATTTTCCAGTCTGGAGCATGGAGGTAGTTCAGCATGAGAGGATGAAGAGGAGTGGCCCGGCCTTCCAGAATTTCACACTGAAGAGTCTGTTGCCTCCCAATCCTGGAGCTGCAGAACACAGCCCTGAGCATGGCAGGGGCTGGGCTGAGCGAAGGTGTTTATCTGGTGTAGCTGTTCTCCCCAGGATGTGGAATGAATGTATAGAACACTCAGGATACATTTTCAGAATCTTTCTGAACCAGGTTGGTTGTGATCCTGGACCTAAAGGAAAACTTTGCCGTAAGCATTAATTTAGGAGTCTTAAAAGGGTGTAAAAGCTTAGGGACTCGTCTGACCCAGGATCCTGTGACTTTTCTGGGTCAGAGTAGGCAGAGCACAACTGGAGGATACCAAGGACTGTCTTCATAAACACGTTTGCAAGCCTTCTTGCTGTCCATGGCCTTTGAAGCCAAGGAGTTTCCTCCAGCCCTGTTATCCTCTCTCTCCTTTCAGAAAAAAACTGCAGACATCTATCATCCTTCCTGTTTGGCCTTAACACAGGCCTTCAAGCTATTACTGGTCACCCTACAATTGTGCTTCACCTGCACTCAACCATAGACTGATCTTTCCGCTCAGATGACTCCATGCTCTGGAGTGCTTGGTAATAGCCACTCATCACAGGGACACAGCTGGCTCTTTGCTGCTGACTCCAGGAGTTCAGAAGAGAGAAGCACCTGCTGGCACTTTGTTCCATCACTACTTGAGGTCCTTGCCTGTTTGGCCTACACACTCTTTTTGGGGATTCAGAGTCAGCATCTGTCAAGAAGTAAGGAAAATACAAAGCATAATAACAGATGGGGCTGCTGTCCTCTCACTGTCTATACGCAAGTTATAAGATCTTTCTTGGCCGGCACTGTGGCTCACTTGGCTAATCCTCCGCTGCAGTGCCAGCACTCGGGATTCTAGTCCCGGTTGGGGCGCCAGTTCTGTCCCAGTTGCTCCTCTTCCAGTCCAGCTCCCTGCTGTGGCCCGGGAAGGCAGTGGAGGATTGCCCAGGTGCTTGGGCCCTGCACCCGCATGGGAGACCAGGAGAAGCACTTGGCTCCTGGCTTCGGATCAGTGCAGTGCGCTGGCCACAGCACATTGGCCATAGCGGCCATTTGGGGATTGAACCAATGAAGGAAGACCTTTCTCTCTGTCTCTCTCACTGTCTAACTCTGCCTGTCAAAAAATAAAAATTAAAAAAAAATCTTTCTTACAGTATAGAGTCGCCAGATAAAACAGAGGACACTCAGTTTTGAAATTTGAATTATAGGTCAGTTACTCACGATTGTTATGTATAAGTATGTTCCATACAATAATACAAATAATATTTGGCATATACTTACACTTTAAAAATGTGCTGTTGATCTGACATTGAGATTTCACTAGACCCTCTGCATTTTCTTATGTACTAAATCTGGCAACCTTAACCACCAGCAGATACACACCCAACCCCAAACACACTGGATGATGTGACCAGCACAGAGAAGAGGAATCCAACCCACGAAGGGCAGCACCATCATGGCCATCCTGCTTCTGCACTCTTGTACTTGCTGTATTTGCTCCCTTTCCCTTCCCACTTATCCACCTCCTCGTCATTCTTCACTCCCTAGTTCCTATCCTACCATCCTTAACCAGTAGAAGCTGTGCTCTCTGACTTCCTGTGGGGACAGATGCTAGCTGCAACTATTGTATGTACATGTTTCAATTTTTAGTCCTCAAAGACAGGGACTCTTCCTTCTTCTTTTGCTTCCTTCTGTACACCACACACATCCATTCCACAGCACAGAGGTTAAGGAACATTGTGAGAGGTAAATCGTAAATTGAGGAGTATATAAAAGGTCATCTATCTCAATCAGCAAGTTTGTTAATAGGGAGATAGATGATTGAGAACTAGAAGCTAAGGGGACTTGTCCAGGAACACAGCTTACAATCATAGGGCACAGCACCACCATTCCAATATCCCATATTCACTCCAGAACTCTATTAGTAGTGCCTTGTACAATACCCAGCAAATACAGTTATTCTCAGTAAACCAATAAACAAATAAATGATAAACTAACAAAGTCAATGCCTATGGCTTGACTTTCCAGTTGTATGGTGGCTCTGTCCTGAGGGAGCTCCCGGGCCCCTGCAATGGTAAATGTAAGCAAAGCAATCCAGCCATCCTTCTAGAAGGGATGTTCCCTGAGCATGGGGAATGTGTAGCAAGAATGCCACTTGCCTTCCACAGGGCAAGACTGGCTGTGTCTGGCCTGAGTCAAGCAATAATAAAAAGCAGCCTCCTTACTGGGCCAAAGGCTAATCTCAATTGATGCATGTTTAACTAAAAGAACTCAAAGGAAAAAATATTTTAGCTGGCCCTGTGATCTTTAACAAGTTAATAACTGCTCCAAACTTTGGGCTTTTTTTTTTTTTCTTTAAAAACCATGAAAAAACAGTTACCAGGAAAATAAATATTATTGCACAGTACCAGCTACTTTCTCCAAGTAGATACTCAGCAATGGCTGTTTGCTTTTCTGCATTTCTCAAAGACTATCCTGGCTTCTTAGCCAGCAGTCTTTTTGAAGAGGCATGCCTTCTCTGTTTTACTAGTTTGGTGCTTCTCAAAGCATGGTCTTCAGGTCAACAGCAACAGCTGGCAGCATCTTGTTCAAAATACAAATTCTTGGGCACACTCCAGACCTACCCAAGGAGACATTCTGGAGGTAGACCCAGAAATCTGTGTTTTACAAGCCAGTGATGCACCCTCAGATTTGAGAAACGCTGTGCTGGGCTGAGGGTTCCAAAAGCAGGGCCCATGTACTACATGCATAAAAAAATACTCCTGGGTCTTATTAAAATTCCAAGTTCCTAGACCCTATCTCAGGCTTGCTATGTTGAAATCTCCTCTGGGGAGCACACGGACTCTCCTGTTATCAACATGTCACCCCAAAGACTCTGATTCCCTGTTAGGTTCAGAACTACTTGATGAATGCATGTCAAAACAGCAAGTGACAGCACTGTAGCATTTGTGGAGGTCAGATTAGATTTCTATTTCCTTTTCTTTTTGACCCCAAAGGACTGGTAGACTGTATAGCTGTGCAAGCAATGCCAATGGGCTCCTCTCATGACTGTGTGCCTACCCTGTCACCTTAGGATAAACAGGTTTAATGGTGGCCAATAGGAATAGACTACTCTGTTTGCCAGGCATATCTCAGACACATTCACCTTGCTCCAAGTAGCAGGACCTTGTTCTGACAGATTATTAGTTTGTAAAAAGTCTGCACACACACATATATGCACTAGGTCTAAAGCTCATTCTAAAAAGACCCTTTGTTTTTAAATCCTCATCCTATCTGATGAGAGATGGTCAAGAGAAGTCATAAGTCAGTGTTAATTTAACAAAACCGATTCATTTCATGGAACCTAGAATGTTGATGACAAGACACTTGAGCAAAATGTTTTGTCAATTAGCTCTCTTTTGGAACCTGATTACCAAAACACTCCTTTTCCCCTTCAAATTGTCCATCTTCCTGAAGTTGATGAGGTGTGGTAGTGAACACTTAGATAAGGTCCCTAACTGCAAATCTCCAAAGCTCAATGAGACAAATGCAAATCAAGCATGAGCCAAAGTCCACTCCAGGCTCAATGTGATGCAACCAGCAGTTCCTAATTTTTTTGATTGATTTTATTTATTTGAAAGGAGAGGTGGGGGACAGGGGAGGGGGGGAAGGAGGGAGGGAGGGAGAAAAAGAGAGAGAGAGAGAGAGAGAGAGAATCATTCTTCCAGTTGCTGGCTCATTTCCCAGTGCCCACCAATAGCTGTGGTTGTGCTATGCTAAAGCCAGGATCTAGGAACTCAATCTGAGTCTCTCACATTGGTGGCAGGAACCCAAATACTTGAGCAATGATTGCTGCCACTCATTAGCAAGCAGCTGCAATTGGGAATGGTGCTCATTAGCAAGCAGCTGCAATTGGGAATAGAACCAGGACTGGAAACCAGGTATTCTGATATGAGATACAGACATCCCAAGTAGCATCCTACCTGCTGTTCCAAATGATTGCCCCAACTAGGATTTCTTAAAGCCATGTTGTAAAACATTTCTACCATAATAAAAAATTATGTTCCTTGGGATGCCTTGAAGAATTGATATGAACATTTAAAGTAGACTTCTCAGTCACTTTTCTTAAAAGTGATTATAATGTTGGCCGGCGCCGCGGCTCACTAGGCTAATCCTCTGCCTGCTGCGCCGGCACCCAGGGTTCTAGTCCCAGTCGGGGCGCCAGATTCTGTCCCGGTTGCCCCTCTTCCAGGCCAGCTCTCTGCTTGTGGCCAGGGAGTGCAGTGGAGGATGGCCCAAGTGCTTGGGCCCTGCACCCCATGGGAGACCAGGAGAAGCACCTGGCTCCTGCCTTCGGATCAGCGCAGTGCGCCGGCCACAGTATGCCGGCCGCGGGGGCCATTGGAGGGTGAACCAAGGACAAAGGAAGACCTTTCTCTCTGTCTCTCTCTCTCACTGTCTACTCTGCCTGTCAACAACAACAACAAAAAAGTGATTATAATGTAAAGTCTGTAAAATTAACCACTGTTTCCATCCCAAAGAAGAACAAATATGGCTAAGATAAGTTTATTTACCAGCAAAAGACCCACAACATCCAGTCCACAGTGAAAAACTAAAAAAGAGAGCTTTCTCAGGGCTGGCATTGTGGTTCAGTCAGTTAAGCCACTGCCTGTGACACAGGCATCCCATAGGGATGCTGGTTCATGTCACAGCTGCTCTACTTCTGATCCAGCTTTCTGCTAATGTGCCTAGGAAAGCAGCAGAAGATGGCTCAAGGGCTTGGGCCCTTGCACCATGGAGGAAACCTGGATGAAGCTCCTGGCTTTGACCTAGCCCAGCCCTGGTTGTTGCGGCCATTTGGGAAGTGAATAAGTGAAAGGAAGCTCGCGCTCTGTCTCTCCCTCTGTGTAACTCTGCCGTTGAAATAAATAAATAAATCTTTAAAAAATTATTTTAAAAAAAGAAAGGCTTTCTCTTAAGAAAACTCAAACAAAGCAAAGCAAAACAAACATATTAAAAAACTTACTCTAGATAATCAACTCCTAAAGACACCATCCCAGGAGGTGATGAAACACTGACAGCTGCTTAAGAAAAGGTGGAGCTTCTTTACTGCTTTTAACATAGCTCCCTTTTGTGGATGGCATTCTGAGACATAGTAAGCAACTAGCCATCAAGGCTATCTTCCACTTGGGGACTACATTCAGCTCTCACCATATTAAACAAAGGAACTTAGGCTTTCTATATAATGAGGGTACTTCAAAAAGTTTGTGGAATAGAACTAAAACATGTTAATATTGATGCAAAAAGTTTTGAAATCCATTCATTGTTCTTCCATAATATTCATCCTCCATGAATAATATGAAGACCCCTCACACATTAGCAAAGACTTGGGAGTCGACACCCACTTAACATGCAAGGAAGCACGCACAGCACCTGGGACATGCTGGCACGGGATTTTTAGCCATCTCTGGAAGCATTACATTTGTAGATGACAGGGCAGGAAGGAATTCTATCAGTTTGGGAAAGAAGAAACCTTGAAACTCTTCCAGTTCTCTGAAGCAAGACTATCATGATTAGCATCTATCCTCCTTTGGGAATGAAGAATAAGAGCAGCTTGGGTATCAGCAGTGGCAACCACAGCAATAATAGATGCCTTGATTGAGCACCTGTTGACCAGACTTGATGGCAAGTGCAGAACATCGGTCATACCACTTTATCTTCAGGGCATTCTTTAAGGTAGGCATTACTGCTTCATAGGTGAATATTAATCTCAACACAGATAGGTAACTTGCTCTAGATCAAACAGTGGTAGACACAGAGTTGGAGCCCCCATGCTCGATTGTCACGCATTTGCTTCCTTACACATCTCCATTCCATTTTTGAACTATGATGGCATAATGTGATGAATGGCTTACTAAATCCACTTTAACAGTCTGTTCTTTGTTGATGCTAAGGGCAGGGCATTCATTCATTCACTCACCAGACCCATTCACATTACCTCAATATCTTGGCTTAGGGAGATCTTGAAGCTGTTCAGATGTTTTTACCACAATTTCACATTTCTACCTGTGTAACTGTTGATGCAAATTGCCGGATTGGGAGGTTTCAATTATAAGGTGTGTAGTTAAGTAACTATGTTAAAGATTTCTTATTCAAATATAAAATTTCCAGGCAGAATATCACCAAGTAGCCACTAGGTACTCAATTCCTATTGCTGAGCCCTAAGAATAAGAACTCTTCCGGCTCAGAGAAGAAAAAGCATAAGTGTCCATGAAAATCAAGACAGGATCCAAAAGTTTCTTCTCCTTTCTTACAGACCTACTAAATGGTAGGCTGTGATTATTTGAGTGACAGTGATAAGGTTATATCTTGTGAACATAGAAGGCATCGCATATTTTTAAATGGAACACTAACTGTGAAGCTTGAGCTGGCCTAGGCTTTTACAACTGGGCCTCCAAATAATGTGGGGAATGATGCATGTGTTCCTGGCTTTATTACATCACAAAGGCTGGGCATCAAGTAATGTCACATGGGCTTTCATCTGGCTTGCTGTGGAGGCTCTGCAAAACTTAGATCCTGCCAACTCCACTGAATAAGAACTTAAGAGAGCACCAGGAAATGATAACAACAATAATAAGAAAACTCCAGAGACCTGCCTTCCTTTTTTTTTCTAGGAAATTCAAAAACCAGACTCAAGAAATAGTTTGTCCTGATGGACACTAAACCAGAGGAGAGAGAAAAAGACACACATCTTCCCTCGTGGTCCATGTCTCTACAGTAGACAGCACAGAGACAGACAGCAGACTAAGAGCCGGCTTTTGCCCCCACCTAATTGATTCACAGCAGCATCGTCACTCCTTCTCTCCCCCCAGGTGCCTCTCAGTTGGCTGGCACTCAGGGGTGCCTGGTGACATAGTTGCTCGACAGTCTCAGAAGAGCCCTTCCCCTGAAGCTCGTGGTCTCCACAGCCATGCTCCACCTGCTGCTACCTCTCCACTCCATTCCTCCACACCCACAATGAGTCACAAAGGGCTTGAGCTGGAAAAGCATTTACAAATCATGTTGTCTTTTTAGTTGGCAAACAGTTCGCCAGGGGGCTTCAGTGCCGCTGACCTTTCATCCCTATAGAAGAGCCACAACCTACCTTCTCCTTGCCACCCCAGCTCGCCCCCCAGAAAAGTTTGCTCAGATCTCACACAGCTGATATGGAAGGGAACTGAGCACACTAAACATGCTTTTAATGCCATGGCATTCCTCATATTATAAGACAGGAACTTGCAAGTAATGCCAAATAGAGAGGAAATCAACGAACCAGACTGAGTATTGCATTCAGCTTTCCCCTACCTCTAGGGCAATTGCTTATAAAAACCTGCACAACCTAAGGGCTTGGAGTGGAACGTGACTTAAGCATCCTCTTTTGGATGAAGAAATGAACAGAGTTGAGACCCTGGGCTCCAGCCTTGAGGAAGCTCAACTGGGTAACCGGAAGAAGTGCCCTGGGATCCCGAGCCTCACTCAGTCCTCTGAAAGTTGCAACCCACTTCCTGCTTCCTCCACACTGCAGTGGTGTCTGAGGCTTTTCCAGCTGGAAAGAAATGTATCAGATGTCAAGGAGTAGGGCCAGGTATTTGGCATATTGTTAAGATGCTGCTTGGGACACCCACATCCCATATTGTAATGCCTGATTTGAGTCCTGGCTCTGCTTCTGAACCAGCTGTCTGCTAATGAACATCCTGGGAGACAGTAGGTGATGGCTCAAGTACTTGGGTCCCTGCCATCCATGTGGGAGTCCTGGACTGACATTCATGTGGGAGTCCTGAGCTCCAGACTACTGACTTCAGTCTCTCTCTCTCAGTCTCTCTCTCTTCCTTCCAAATAAAATTTTAAAAATACATAATTTTTTTAAATGTCAGGGAGTAGACCTAAAAGTGACTTTGTTTAAACTGCTGTTTATATTTCCAAATTTTCTTCTGCAAATTTATATTGCTTCTATAATTATAAAAAAGTTTTTGCGCTTTAAAAAAATGAGAATGACTCTTAGCATATACTTTGGAAAATGAAACGCTCTCAGCCCTCAACATTTTCATATGTTGGACCATGGCCGAGTCACAGCCACAGGGCTGTGGACAGATTTAAAGAGACATGGAAAGTCTTCTCTCTTGCTATCCTGTTTTCCTTCTAGAAGACATTTTTGGAAAGTCTATCTGCCAATCCATGCAACTACCCGTTTATCTTTCTCTAGAGCAGCCCACTGTCCTGATCTAAAGGTTGACCTCTCAGAGGATCTATTAATGCTGGGTGGAGTAGGCATATACATTTATTTTAAGAAGGCAAACCTGTGAGTATTCAAATTGCTCAGCATATGAAACAGATGCTATAGCCAAGGGGGGCCCTTCCTTGAAACTAGGTGCCTGAAACAATTTTAATCCTTTCTTTTTTGAAACTCAAAATTACAATGATAAGATGTAAACATGCAAGGAGGTGAAACTTTGTCAGCTATTTTCAATCTATAGTGTTTCTTGTGCTTCTGCAAGTGATCTATGCCATCTCTAAGCATGTTCAACTGCCGCTTGGCCCCCTAGAGGCAGAGCTGGCTCTGATTTCAAGAGAGAGGATGGCTTTTGTTGTGTGAGTCTCTCCTCCTGGAGCCCTATGTGACGCTGTTTTCCTGTGATTCCAGCCCAGCCTGCAGCACAGTCCCCGTGGCCAGTGGAGAGGACTGAGGGCCCGGGGAAGACTTCTCCATGCCCGGGGCTGCAGAACAGGCTCCTAAAGGGCCACACAAGCTCCTCGTGTGTGAGAAGGGCATCTGTCCCTGAAATCGGAAGAAGCAACGTGGATAAAGTACGAGGTCATTTTGGCCTTGCTCTCTGTGTGCACTTATACGAAGGGCTTTGTTCCTCATACACTTTGCCCAGTTCCAAAGAAGAGATCGTGAGCTGTTTGCTTTTAATGTGATATTACTTTGCTGGGGGATTAGGAGGGGGTGATGGGCCTGGGATTTATGTACCCAAATGAATCATCAGATGACTAAGAATAAGAATAGGAAGCAAGAGGTTGGAATATGAAATCTTTTGTTTGGTCCCTACAGATACAACTTACACCTTCCCTCTTGGAATCTGCCTTAATTTCAAAATCTGAATTATCTACTGATGAAATATCTTTAAAAATATTCCTCAGAGAGAACCCCCTAATGAATACCAGTTTTCTACACCCATGCAGCGTGCCAGGAACTATTGGGAGTAACTGGGAACATTATTTTTTTTAACTTTTATTTAATAAATTTAAATTTCCAAAGTACAGCTTTTGAATTACAGCAGTTTTTCCCCCCATAACCTCCCGCCCACCCGCAACCATCCCATCTCCCACTCCCTCTCCCATCCTATTCACATCAAGATTCATTTTCAATTATCTTTATACACAGATCAATTTAGTATATATTAAGTAAATATTTCAACAGTTTGCACCCATACAGAAACACAAAGTATAAAGTACTATCTGAGTACTAGTTATGCCATTAATTCACATAGTTCTGGGAACATTTATTTATTTATCCCTTCCACATAAGTATTAGTCCCAGTTTCTAGATGAGAAAACAAAGGCTTCCAAGGGCAAAGAAACATCACACATAGCTAACTACCAACGGAGCCCCATCATTTAATTGCCCCGGCTGGCCTAATTCTAACAGTCCTCTGACTCACTGCTGGTTTCTATCAGCTCTTTAGAAGGCACTGTGTTCCATGTCTGAAGGATCCCAACCCCCAGTCCTTGACCCATAATTCATCTCCAAACTGTTTTCTCACTGGACTCTGAATCCTGATCTATGTGACATATGACACTCAGTACTGCCAGAGCCGCCTCCTCCATGTATTCTCATCTGAACAAGCACGTTGGAGTGGTAGGTTGAAGCCTAACAAGAAACCAAGAGAGAGAGTGCAGAAGCAAATTGTTCCTAATTATAATGCGTGTTAATACAAGGGGAGTATGTGCTCAGAGAGGGCTCCATTGCTTTGCTGGAAAATGCCCTTCCACACGGATTGTCTTATGTTTTGTTTCCGATTATTTATGTATTATTTTGTCTCTTTTTCTACCTCCCATCTTTGCCACCCTTTTTCCCTCCCTTCTTTTCTTCCTCTTTTCCTTTCCTCCCCACCCTTTCCTCCCTCTTCACTAAAGACACCAGAGGTCAGCTTGTATCTCTCTCCCCAAGTATCTTAATTTTCTAGCACATCTACTGTGGAAAAGGATTAGGGAAGGTGAGCAAGGTGGTGGTGAATGTGGTCTAAAACCCTGCCTACACCAGGAAGACCTGTGCATAGCCACCTGTGTTCCCACTTTGGCACGTGCGTGGCAGCAAATTGCAAGACCAAGAGGTCACAATCAAGAAAATAGAAACACATTACGTTTCAATAATCACCTACCTTTTCAATAGCCTTGTGCTTTCAAATGTCACCTCCAGTTACGGGGAACTAAAATCAACCTGCAGGCCCTCTCCCTTTGCACTCAGCAGAAAGAACAGCAGACAACTGGTGACAATTGTGCAAGAGAAAGGACCGATAAATATGAACTGCATGCTAGAAGCAATTCAGCAAAATCAAGCTCATCTACTTCCCAGCATGGATTTTATTTTATTCTAAATCAGATACTCATTAATAGGGACCATTCTTTGAATCATCATTTTATTTACACTAGAGAAATGCAAGACACATTGCCTGGGAGGGAATGAAGTGGCTCCCGGCTGCTCAGTTGTAGGTATTTCCTTCTGTAGACTCCTGAATTTTCATGATAATGGAAAACACCCAGGCCAGATGCTCACTAGTAACAAGTCTAAATGGCACTGGAAAGTAAACAATTTTCTTTGATTTTAAAAACAAACAAACAAAAAGAACACAGAGAACAAATGGATGAGAGGAAAAAGTGAAAAATCTTATCTGCCTTAGATCTCAGAATCAAGTCACACAGACTATGTGACCTAAGCGGAACCCGGGAACAATTTCCTTTAGGGTTTGTGGGCAGCTCACATCATGCCCTGGTTTGAGGCAGTGTCTGCCTTCTTGTCATCCTACTGGGAAATAAGCCCACTAGGGGTGGGGGAGGGGGACAATGCTTCCTGCCCTCATCCATAGCTGTGCCTGTCCCAGCTCCTATCACAGAAAACATGGAAGTGTGTGGAATGAACAAACACCTGTATTCTGGAAGGTGCCTTATCTTTGTTAAATGTGAATCATACTTTAACTCACTTATAACCAACACCATTTTTAGTCTTTAGACAAAAAACCTGAAATCTCTCTTCCCCAGCCTGCTTTGATCCGATGGGGGCATCAAGTCAAGTGAAACGTTCCTCACTTATTCTGTCCATCTCTCAGCTTCTGCTTCTTTGAGTTTTCCTTGCCTGGAGAAAGAAGTCAGCACAGGAGGTGCTGGAACCTTTCAGCCCATTCAGGTGCACAGGGGGTCCTTCCCACCTTCAGGCCTAGAAATGCTCCTCTGAGGATGCTGGAAGGTGAGGCCCTGGGCAGTGAGTGGCAGGTACACTGCGTACTCTGTTACTATTTTTAGATAACAGCTATCAGAGTTGGTGCCTGCTTTCTGGGGGCTATATTGGTGATTTGTATTTTCTCAAAAGTTTGAAAAGCAAAGCAGATCAAGAAACTTGTGGCAAATCAGCTAATAGAATTCCCGGTTACGTGCCAAGAATCTATTAACCTGCTTCCTGGGCTACTGCGCTATCCGTGGGGTTTTGTACAACCTCTCTCAATGCGATGCTTTGTTTTTAAAGCATTTTCCAGTTCACAAAGTGCTAAATCATAATCATCTCATGCTACCCTGACATCACTTCTGTGAGTTAAGTATTATCGGCATCCTCCCAGATAAGAAAACTTATTTAAATCATTACCTTTCTCAACTGTAAGTGACTCTTTTTTCATTGCAGCATGGCTTTCTCAGAGAGAGACCTTGAACCTCCTGGTTAACCGTTCCCTCCTCTCCTGTCCTCCTGGCCATCCCCACCTTGCCAGCCCAACCATGGGCAGGAAGCTTTCTTGTTAGGTGCACTCTGTTGTGCTTTGTTGGTGTGACACCTTGATGTGATCAGAGAAAATCCTTCAGATCTCTAAAAATAAATGAATGTCTTACAAGAAAGAAACACAAAACAGAAGGGGAGGAGAAATGTCCCAGAATTCGAGGATTTTGGAGAACAAGCCACATACAGATGGTGTTTAATGTTCTCTAAACACCAAATGCTGGTTTTCATGCCTGGCTTCTTGTTGCTATTTCCTGGTCACTTTGAACTGACTTATCAAATTGAGTAGATTCCTTGATACATATGTTGGTATTTTAAGTCCTGGTGGGAACAAGGCATCCCATTTGTTTCAAGTTTTACTTTTAAGAAATGTTTATAAAAACCCTACTTAGGAAAGGAATCTCATTCAAACACACTAAGACTTTGGTCTTCACCCATCTCAAGGAGTCACGCCAACTGCCAGGTTTCTTATTAGGAATGACTCCAACTGGCTCCACGGGGAAGTTGGTTTAGATCCATGGAGATGCCGGCAGGCAGACTGCTGTAAGTTCTGGAAAGTGGGATGTTGAGACCTGAAGTATGGAGGCACCCAGTAAATAACATCCCCCTCCATCACCAAAGTCCCAAACCAAATAAACACTTAACATATTAAGGCAGAGGGATCATCCTTATTGCTGAAACTATCCAAAGAAAGATAAAGAATGAGTATGACACAGACTTGATAACTTCCTGCAGGCTCCTTTTGTCACCTATCTTGACTTTGGAACTGTTGGTCCAAGGGACATTTTATTCTGCACAACAGATGCCTTTATCACACTACTGTCTTGTATTGGTCCAACCAGACAGGGAAGAAGGAAAGTAGACAAGCTAAGCTCCAACCAGCCGTGAACAAGAACTAATGCTTGTGTTCCTCCAGTTCTGAACTCCATCCTCCTGTGTGTGGAAAAGGTGCTTGACCTTTGTGGGCTTCGGTGTCCTCATCTTTAAGAGAAGGAATTAGCCCAGGAATGGCTATGAGCTGATCTATCTCTGGAATTCTATGGTCAGCCCCAGTGATGACCACGATGAGGGCCAGGCTAATTTGTGCTTTTTCCCTTGAGGTGCGAAAGATCACACCCTGAGACTCACCAATCATCTCCCAGATGATGGCAACTGTGAGAGTCAGTCAGTGCACATCCATCCCCACCACCAGAGAAATTGCTCCAAGTGCAAAGGTCAGTGGGAGCTTCTAGCCCATGAAGATACCTTGATCATTAACACCAGCCTTTGGGCTTGTCTGGGCCTGTGTCTTAATGATTTCAATACAACACCCAAGAACATTAGTATGAAGATTATGCTGCAGCACAGTGGTAGAGATCAATGACAAAACCGAGATTGGAGGGCCTGTATTTTCACTTGGCTCAGCACTAATAAGCAATGTGACCTTTACGTCTCTGGGCTTCTTTCCCCATGTACAAAGTAATGATTTCTACACTTTTTACACTTATTCCCTTCTTTTAAAATATACAATCTTACATGGAATTCCATATGTAACATGGATAAAAAATAAAACTGCTCTGCTCCAATTGTGAGGCTCCGATCCTGTCTACTTGCTCTCCCCTTCCCTTCCTTCAAGTAGGCAGACCTTGAGCTCTCATGGATCACCTGCCTGAGAAGGATTTTCTGTACCAGGATGAATGCAGGGCCTACGTGGTGTTCCAGTGCCATATCCATTTGAGAGCCCACCCTGTTCCAGGAGCAACCATCACGGATATTTCTGAAAAATTGTGGTTTTTTTGTTTTTGTTTTTGTTTTTTGTTTTTTGACAGGCAGAGTGGGCAGTGAGAGAGAGTGAGAGAGACAGAGATAAAGGTCTTCCTTTTTCCGTTGGTTCACCCTCCAATGGAACCGCACTGAGATATTTCTGAAAAATTGTTAAAGAAAAAATAGAATGGGATGTCTAGAAGTGGTATGCATCAATTATCATCACAGTTATGAAATAGATACCAAAGGGAAGTACACTTCTGTTCTTGCTGTAAGACTGAATATCATCTCAACACAGAGAGATTAAAGTATAAAGGGAGCACTATTATATAACAGCTTCCTTAGAAAGATAGTTTTCTCACTACTCCATGATGCAACGGTCCAGACACACAGCCTGAGATTTTTGCTATGAGTGGCAGGAAAAGGGTTGGGTTCCTCTTCAGGGAGAATGCCCCTGTTTTGAATGTAGCATGAAGAGCTTTGGTCTTGTGCAGAACTGGCTGCATCCTCTGGTCACCCAGCCCCCTCATATATCTCCTGTGCATGTGTTAATTCTTCTGAAGGTGATGGGGGTTCTTTGCATGAAAGATATATGCAGCACGATGGCGGGAAGTGAGATCCTAATTATCTGCAGCTGACAACCTTTCAGGGCCCATCATAAAAGAAACGTCTGCACTGGGCCCTCGGAGCCCTATATCCCGGCTCCAGGGAGTTTGAGGGAGCAACAAGGAGTGATTCTGAGAGCCTGATTTATCAGGGAAGATTAGAAGAGTTACATCTATAGTCTGGTGAAACAATGACAGAGGGGGAGCAGGCTAATGGTTGACCAAGGGGCAGAAGAAAGAGAAGAGATTTATGTAGCCTGGTTTGAGGGTGAGCAATTCCAGGCAGGGAATGAAATGAAAACGGGAAAGAAAGTCCGGAGCAAATATCAGGGAAACTTTGTGCACTGATTTATTAGACAGATGAGCCAATCTTCCAAATGAGACTTCAAGTGTACTCTGAGAAAGAGTGAGCCGACATAAATGCGCCATGGCCATTTGTCTCTGTCACGATGGGACTGGTTCAGACGTCTAGCTCAGCTTTCCATATTTTCTTGAAGAGTGTCCTTATAAGTCAGAGTCAACCCTATGTGAGATCTCTACAAGACTCTGGGACGCTCATAAAGGGCATGGAGCCCACGTCTGAAATTCCAGGCTAACCATCACCAAAACTTGCTACCTACTTGGCAATTTTTAGAAGAGACAGATTCTGTAACCCACCCAGAGTCTTCCTGGCAGGGGGTAGGGGGGTGGGGGGGCAGAGAGACTAATATTTGGGACAAAGTCCAGGAAGACATTTTGAGCAGCAGCATGCAGAAACATTCTAGTGATGCTTCCTTCCAAGTGTCTCCATCTGCACAATTAGGGAATCTCTTATGTGCCACTTGGGTCCTCTCAGATTCTTCTGGATCCAGGTGCCACCACAATGATCAGTTTTCCAAAGGCTCCAACACACATTCCTTGGCTCCCACTTGACCCGTGTCCCCTCCTGTCCCAGGGCATCCCCACTGCCACAGAGAAGCAGAATGCTCAAGAGCCAAACAGGCACACACCCACTTCCTAACCAGCCCCGAGTCTAGTACCAAAACCTTTGCTTCAAGCTCTACTTTCTGCAGGAGTCCAGGCTAAAATATGACTGAAGAAGAGTTACTAAATTATCTTTAAAAAAGCATGATTGTCTTAGTCATTTGTCCTGGGCACCAGACATTTATCTTAGGCCTTGTGTGGAATTGCCTCCTCCCAACTGCAGTCCCCCAGTGGGGACCCCCTGACGGCCCCCAGGAAGGTATAGACTCGATCTTATATTTCAGTGTCTCCACTGGCTTATTCTGCTGGACAGGGCTGGCAAGCTGGAGGTGTTAAGCTCAGCCATGGTGGTGCATCTATTCTGTCTTCCACTGGAGATGAGATGTAATATGCAAAGCAAACCAGGCATGTGTGAAGTTGACCAGTTCCTTGGAAATAACCTGAGAGATCATTGAACAGTCTGTGGCTTTCCCATTCAGCTACCACAACACCTTTGATCCTATTCTTTGTGTCAAGCACTGGCAAATTCTAGAATGACCCCTCCATGTTATTCCAAACCTAGTTTGTGGTGCTCCAAATAGCAAGTCAGCAACCCTACATTATCTGTAAATCTGAGGGCTTTTTTCAGTTTATTTTGTTTTCTTGCTTTGTTTTTAGTGCGTCTTAAGTTCAACTTAAACATGTCCCATATTCCCCCCACCCCAACACACACACACATTCTTTAGTAACCCATTATGGGTTAGTGAATTCCCAAACCGTTCAAAAATACTTTAAAGTTCTTTTGGGACATAGCCAGATACTTAATATTGTATTACATTTTATAGTTGTCACTTAATCAAGCTATTTAATATTATAGTACATTTTAAAACTGTCACTTAATCACATTTTCTTGACCCTTTTATGGGAATTAAAGATCACTGTAGATAAAAAATGGCATGCTTTAGTTTAAATAGATTCAGTATGTCCAGTTTGACAGTTCCTTCTGAGACATTAAAAGAATTTTCGGTGATTAATGTGACCCACACACGTTAAATGGTGTAATGTTCCATTTCTTCAGCCATTAGCGGAAACAGCATCAGACAGAAGGAGCCAAAATGCAGCCAACTGTATGTAAAGCTGGGTGGTGGGGATGGAAGGGGAGCCTAAAGATAATATAGAGGAAGGCAGGCTGAGATAAGAGAGAGATTTCTCCTGATTTAATATTTGCTTTCCTGGGCATCTGGGAGTGAAGTGGGAGAAACACAGAGGTCAGACTCTGGTAATGGAGTGGGTGCCAGTCCAGCAGCAAAACCACTCGGTGGGGAGCACTCTCTCAAGGGGAGTAGCATCTCAGGCAGGCAAGCGCAGTTGTTTGGTGCTTATTATAAATGATGGATGAACATAGCTTCTAAATTTAGAAAAGCTCTCTAAATGGACATTTACTCACAAGGAAAAAAAAAAAAAAACCACTCCTCTGAAAGGTCCATCCCTGAGACGGTCTTGTTTATGGCACTCTGATAGTTCTGGGCAATTAATCCAGAATTGCGTCACTGAAAGATTTTATATTCTTAAGTGTTCACTCATGTAGTTAAAGTAAATTATGTCCCTTTCCAAACAGGCTTCAAAGAATTGTACTGGGTTTTAAAAATCCCGGTCCCTAAATCCTACTTGTTTGTTTAATTAATCTGAAAATAACTGCTCCTTCTTTGTTTCTTAATCACAGATCAGATACACTGTATTTGTTAGCAGCTGGGAATGAAAGCTTGTCCCAGTGTGTTTTTCTTGATTGTTTAATAAGAGTTGAATAATACCCTATTTAATCCATCAAGTAGGACATTACAATAACATTGATCTTGTGTTTGACAGCAAATTTGTTTGATAACAGAATAGGATACAATGTAACCAAATCAGTCTTAGAAATGTGTTTCGGAGGATCCAATTAAAAGCACCCATACACATGCCCTGCACTGAGAATAGGACAGAGGAGCCACGCACAGCCAGACATTAGGAAGGAGGTGACAAGGGGAAATCTAGCCTTATAACGTGCCCAGAGCTCACCGAGGAGGCACAAGTCTAGGGGTTCACACATGGACTCCACACCTCCATACCTCCACACCCTGGGGATGTGGCTATTTGGAATGATCAGGGTCAACCTACTCTAAGATCCGAAAGGACAGGCCAGTGACCCCCAGTTGGGGTCTACTGTATTCCTCCTTTATTGGTTCAAATGCTGTAATTCTTGAGGTCAAAGATGTCAGATCTGGCCATTCTTAACACTTTTCCTTTCCCTTCCTGCTACTGCATAGCAAGGGTTCTTGGATATGCTATTCTCATCCCAGCATCCTTGTCCTGTGACCAAACCTGTGCATAAGGGACCCTTTCTTTCAGCATCTTTTGTCTCTACAGAGGAACAGGAACTTGTTCAGAGGATTATGCAAGGCCCATGCTATAGGGACTTCCTTTAAGAAGACAAGAGTTATTCCCACATGTTTATGAGGTGTTTCAGAGGTGTTCTCTCCCCTTCCCTTCCAACCCAGCACAGGGGTCTAATGAAACTATTCTCTATGGTCCCAAACCAGAAAATGCTGCAAAGAGGAGAAAAGAATGTGCAGCAACAAACAAAACCCCCAAAGCGCTCAGTTTTGAGAGTCATATGGCTTGTTATGAAAGTCAAAGCAGCTGTTTGATACAAAACAGTTCATGACACAAATACTCCATTCAGACCTCGGGAAAAGAACTGCTGAGGTCAACTCATTGTGGACAAAATAGCCACTTGCTTAAGTAAATTGAACATTTACTTTCCCCAGCTGATTGATGTATGTGCAGACACGGCTGGGACTCAATGTGTTGCCCAGTCACTGAGAAGGTGCAAGCATAAAACCCGGGGAGTGAGCATGTTTAGCCTAGGGGCGAGGACTCATCGGGAGTGCCTGGGATTGGGCCCAGCTCTGGCTCCTGACTCCAGCTTCCTACTAATGTGGATCCTTGAAGGCACTGGTGAGCCATCGTTCCAGTCCTTGGGTTCCTGCCACCCACGTGGGAGGCCACCGCACTCCTGCCTTCCAGCTTCAGCTCCAGCCCAGCTCTGGCCGTTCTGGGCATTTGTGGAGTGAACTAGCTGATGATAGTTCTCTCTCTGCCTGCTTCTAAAACAAATACATAAAACTTTAACAAAGGAAAGAATAGAAACTCAACAAACACTGGAGGGAGTACAGGGAATTCTCTCTACCTCATATTGGTAGGGGATTGTCTTTGATGATGCCCCTATGACACCTGTACACTGTTTAGGAGCTTTTTATCAATTGTACATAGACAATATAAACCTCACCTTCTAATGAAGACAGAAAGAGTGACTGAACAGTAAGTTCAGTCTTTTACTGATGAATGTAAACTGAGAAAACATAAGAAGTCTTATTAAACTTCTCAAATTAACCCAATATCTGGGCAGATGGCTCTCAGCTAACTCAGATTGAAGAGAAATTTAATTGTTGCATTTTTAAAAACATTTACACCTAAAACCCACATTTCTTTGTCACTCTCAGAGGGGTGATATCCAGGATGAGCGTGTGGATCTAGAAAGTTGAGGAGTCTTTGTTTTAATTCCTCCCGAGTTTTTCTCACCAGTCTCCTCTGTCTTACATTATTATAATTCTTTCCCTGGCTTTCCATTAGCTGCCTCCTTCCTTATTCTTTTGTTCTCTGACTAATCTTTCCTTTTGTATTAATGAAGTCCTTTGTAGTTTCCCTTCAAATCTTGAAGTGGATCCCTTTGTGACTTCTCTCTCTCCTTCTCTCCCTCTCCCTCTCTCTCTTTCTCTCTCTCTCTCTTTCTCCCTGATAGGGCCTTTTTAAAAACCTCATGAAAATTATTAATACTTCCATCCTCTCTGGCACTGTACCAGGGGCCTTAAAACATTCTATTATATTCCTGATCTGAAACGGCTTTCTCTTGACCCAGAAGTATTGGCAAATTACGGACCCCAAGCCAATCTTTTATGGAGAAGGTCTGGGAGCAAGTGGTAGCCTTTCAAGTGCTTAACCATGGAGTCATAATCTTTATGACAAATAGCCTCTTGCTTTGCAGTTATGGTGAGTTTACTATGCATAGAGATGAGAGGGCCCCTTAAAGTGGTCAGGGGCTTTTTCCCAATCCCCCTCCCAGGTGTCACATCACTCCTTTTCACTGGTCTTGTTAGAGGCACAGCATTAGTCCCACAGATCACCCGAACTTCCTGACCAGCTGCCAGGCTGTAAAGCACATGGAACGGGGGTGGTCGATCCAAAGACATCAACTTGTCACTCTCGATGATCATTCATCTGCAGCAGAAATAGCCCATGGAGCCTCCCAGATCAATGTGGAGACCACCGCTCTTCAACATTATTGCCACTAATTATTAAGATGAATGCGGTGATTAATGGGAGCAACGCTTTTTCACTTTATGCAAATGGAGAGCTCATGCATATACATGGCAGAGGGGGCTCACCAACCTGGTGCCCGCAATGTTGCTGCTCAGCCCCCTTTTTCAGCTGTCACTGTGACCCAGGTGCAACGACTTAGAGCGATGTAAAAAGAAATGCTAAAAATGAATTGTTGATCAGCAGCCTCAGGCAGCTTTTTGGAAATTCCCTTCTCTGAGGGCTGTGCTTTGATTAGGGAAAGCTCAATCAAGGCAATAACCAGGGTTATTAAGGATGCTGCACTAGCCTGGGGTCCTGTGAGTTAGTCTTGTCTGGAGAGAAGAGCTGGAGAGAATGGAGAAAATGCAACTGACGCTGTGATGATGTGGTCAACTGAGGCACACAACCTCTCTGGGTCTTAGTTCGCTTCTTGGTAAAAATGGAGTCCAACTAAACATTATAAAGTCCTTCCTAAGTTTATGAGATCCTATACAGCACAGGATACCTGGGTTATGAGCATGCTCAAAGCCTTTTATCCTCTACTCAAAAGTAACACTTTCTGAGAAAATAATCCCATCCCTAATACAACACATCTTTCATTACTGGTTCTATTTCTAAAGCCAATATTTCATTAACTATCTATTCTCTGCACAATACAAAACTCCTTCTTCTCTCCCCTGTAAGGACTTTCCATTCATCATGCTAATCACACCGTTTCCCACTCACCAAAACTTGGTCTGCTTTATAAGCCCAATGCCTGCCACTTAGTTGGCACTCAATAAATATCTGTTGAATGAATGAATGCTAGTTATGGGGGAATATTTACAAAGTAATTTAAGAAATAGCCCTTTCACAATGTATGTGAAACCAAAGATCCCCTCACAAAACAGTCAAGATAATGTCTCACAAATGAGGTCATTATGCGCAACTGTTGCTGGCTCTTGAACAATGAATAGCATGTTAAGAGGTGTTTGGGAAGAATACACTATACTGAAGATCTCAGAGCACAAAAGGGAGGTGTTTTTGTTTTTGTTTTTTGTTATTATCATTTATTTTGACAAAACACTTGAACTGGAAGGGAACTTGCATGTCTGACCTACTAAACTTCCAAAGAGACGGTATTGGTCTTAGTCTGTTTTCTGTTGGTATAACTAAACACTACAGATTGGATGATTTAAAAAGAATGGGTGTTTATGGAGCTCATGCTTTTGGTGGCTAGGAAGTCCAAGAGCCTGGCACTGGCACCTGCCAAGGGCTTTCTGGCTGCATCACCACATGGGGAAGGGCATCATGTGTCAGATACAGCCAGAATGCCAGAGAGGACAGTATTATCACAAAGCAACTCTGTTGATAACCTCTTCATCCAGGAATGGGCTCATTTACTCATTAGGGCAGAACCTACATGATGCAATCACCTTCCAAGAGACCCACCTCCAAACACTATTAATACATGGATTTAGGGATTAACTTCCCAACACATCAAATGTGGAGGCACATTCACACCACAGCAGTAGTTTACCTCTTTTAAAGACTTTAAGTCAGAGAGTCCACATCCATAAGTCCCGACCCATAAATTCCTTCCTGCCATCCACTTAAAGCCTCTGAAACATTGACTGAATCTAGATCGGTCGGTCGGTCGGTCCTTCCTTCCTCCCTCCTTCCCTCCCTTCCTTTCTTCCTTCCTCCCTTCTTTCCTTCTTTCTTGAAAGCTTTTATTTAATGAATACAAATTTCATAGGTACAGCTTTAGGAATATAGCAGTTCTTCCCCCAATATCTGCCCTCCCACCCCCAAACCATCCCACCTCCTACTCCCTCTCCCATTCTATTCTTCATTAAGATTCATTTTTAATTATCTTTATATACAGATCAACTCTATACTAAGTAAAGATTTCAACAGTTTGCACCCCTCCCCACACACAAAGTATTAAGTACTGTTTGAAAACTAATTTTACCATTAATTCTCATAGAACAACTCATTAAGGACAGAGGTCCCACATGGAGAGCAAGTGCACAGTGACTCCAGTTGTTGATTTAACAATTGACACTCTTATTTTTTTTTTGAACTCTTTTTTTTGACAGGCAGATTGGACAATAAAAGAGAGAGAGAGAGAAAGGTCTTCCTTCTGCCATTGGTTCACCCTCCAATGGCCACCACGGCCAGTGCACTGTGGCCGGTGCATAGCGCTGATCCGAAGGCAGGAGCCAGGTACTTATCCTGGTCTCCCATGGGGTGCAGGGCCCAAGCACTTGGGCCATCCTCCACTGCACTCCTGGGCCACAGCAGAGAGCTTGCCTGGAAGAGGGGCAACCGGGACAGAATCTGGTGCCCTGACCAGGACTAGAACCTGGGGTGCCAACGCCGCAGGTGGAGGATTAGCCTATTGAGCTGTGGCGCCAGCCAACACTCTTATTTATGACATCAGTGATCACCCAAGGCTCTTGTCATGAGCTGCCAAGGCTATGGTGTCCACTCCATCAGTATTTAGACAGGGCCATAAGCAAAGTGAAAGCTCTCTCCTCCCTTCAGAGAAAAGTACATCCTTCTTTGATGGCCCCTTCTTTCCCCTGGGATCTCACTCACAGAGATACTTCAGCTACATGCTTTTCTGATGTCTGTTGCCATCAGAAAAGCTAAGCCCAGTATGGACAGTTCGTCTGATTATCTGCTCTAAAGACCGAGCTCCTCAGGATGGCTTGATGACATGGTCACTCCCACAAACAGACCCTGGAGAACTGAATCAAAACCACAAAAGACCAATGGGCCATTTCATTCTCTTCTCAGATATCCCAGAGATGAACTTGAATTACAACACAACACTTTGGGAATCTAATCTTCTGTTCTTATTCTCCACCCTTTCCCTCTGATAGAATACCCAGATTTCCAGGTTGGGTGGGAATACATGACAGTCAACACAAGAGTCCTGTGGTCAGGCCCAAATCTGAATTCTGAATCTGTCCCTTACTAACTATGTGAGAAACCTTCAGTATTCTCTCCTGCAGATGGAGAGAATAGCTTTAAGAATGCTTCTAAAAATTCGACTTGATCAGCCCTTGCCCTGACTGTTGATGAAGAACTTAATACGTTATCCCTCTTAGTATTTTGTTTGTTTGTTTGTTTTACTTAATACTTTTGGTTGAATACTGTAATCAATACACAGTTATCCTCAAGTGTTGAAACTTAACTGAAAAGTGATCGCTGTTAAATATAAGAGTGGGAATAAGAGAGGGAAGAGATGTGCAATTCAGGACATGCTCAATTGGACTTGCCCCAAACGGTAGAGTTAGAAACATACCAGGGGATTCCAATTCAATCCCATCAAGGTGGCATGTACCAATGCCATCTGACTGGTCCAAGTGATCAATTTCTGTTCACAATTGATCAGAATGATAGGACTAAGAGCCAAAGGGAGCACATAAACAAGACTAGTGTCTGTAAATACTAGCTGATAGAATGAAAAAGGGAGAGAATGATCCAACATGGGAAGCGAGATACACAGCAGACCCATAGAATGGCAGATGTCCTAAACAGCACTCTGGCCTCAGAATCAGCCCTTAAGTCATGCGGATCTGGCTGAAAAGCCCATGAGAGTATTACAGGCATGGAAAGCCAAGACGCTCTAGCAAAAAAAAAAAAAAAAAAAAAAAAAAAACACCTACATGAAAGATCTCCACGAGTGAGATCCCAGTGGAAAGAAGGAGGTACCTTTCTCTGAAGGGAGGAGAGAACTTCCACTTTGACTACGACCTTGTCTAAATATGACCAGAGTTGGTGAACTCAAAAGGCTTCCATAGCCTTGGTGACTCATGACAAGAGCCTAGGGTGATTACTGATGCCATAAACAAGAGTGTCAATTTGTAAAGTCAACAACAGGAGTCACTGTGCACTTACTCCTCATGTAGGATCTCTGTCCTTAATGTGCTGTACATTGTGATTTAATGCTATAACTAGTACTCAAACAGTATTTTTTACTTTGTGTTTCTATGTGGGTGCAAACTGTTGAAATCTTTACTTAATATATGCTAAACTGATCTTCTGTATATAAAGAGAATTGAAAATGAATCTTGATGTGAATGGAAGGGGGGAGGGAGAGGGAAAGGGGAGGGTTGTGGGTGGTAGGGAAGTTATGGGGGGGGAGCCATTGTAATCCATAAGCTGTACTTTGGAAATTTATATTCATTAAATAAAAGTTAAAAAAAAAGAATGCTTCTAAAAATTCATGGAATAATGGAATGAAAAGATATTTTGGTGCAATAATTTTGAAATTTATACATAGCTATTTCATAATATACATTTTACATGAGCTTTTTGAAGATCTCTCTATGCATGGATTTCAAAATATTTTTTTACCCCAATAAAATTTTTAATCTCATTTCAACCATCTTTTTTGATGTGCCCTTGAATATATTCTACAAAGTTATTTTGAGGAATGAGGGGGATAAATGGGACAATGTACCTGGCACATGGGAAGTCCTAGATAAATGAAACATGAATGTCCTTCTGCACTGGTTGGCTTAAGAATACAGGTGAATGCTTACATCATCATCTTTAAGGCACCACAGCATATCTTCTGACTCAGCTCTTTTTTAAAAAAGATTTTTATTTATTTGATAGGCAGAGTTACAGAGAGGCAGAGGCAGAGGGAAGGAGGGAATGGTGGCGGAGAGGAAGGGAGGGAGGGAGAGAGAGAGAGAGAGAGAGGTGTTTTCCATCTGCTGGTTCACTCCCCAGATGGCCACAATGGCCAGAGCGACACTGATATGCAGCCAGGAGTCAGGAGCTTCTTCTAGGTCTCCCATGCGGGTACAGGAGCCCAACAATTTGGGCCATCTTTCACTGCTTTCCCAGGCCATAGCAGAGAGCTGAATTGGGATTGGAGCAGCTGGAACTTGAACCAGCGCCCATATGGGATGCCAGCACTGCAGGTGGTGGCTTCACCTGTTATGCCATAGCACCAGCCCAGCTCCTGTTTTCCATCAGAGAGGAAGCTCTCCCCATGGTGATTATGATGATACAGTGACTACCAACATCACCCCTTGCTTTGGCACTAATTTTTTCTGGTTATCAAGTTTTGCTCTGACTTCAGGATTTCTGGATGGGCAACATAATAAAAGTAGTATGGCAGCATAAACACTCTGGAATATGCTGCAGTAAAGTATGCATTTCAAATGACACCGTCCCATCCACTGCTACCTCCTTCACCTGTACCTGTTCACCTCCTGGAGCCCTGGTCCCAGCATGCTTGACTAGTTCATCTGGCTGCTGAGGACAGATCAGAATACTGAAATCCACTGTTGGTTGAATGTATAAAAAGTATAGAATTGCCAAAACCTAGAGGGACCATGTGAACTGATTCATTGTTACAACTGCTGTGATGGACAAAGTGAAAAGTGGACCTGGATTTCCTAGTAAGCACCTGTCCTTGCAGATTTCTGGCTTCTCATTGTTCTCATTGGACACTGGGTTCAGTCCTTTTTTTTTTTTTTTCTCCACACTATACAGTAGAAGGTCCATCGCAGGTTTCCTCTGTCTATGTATAGTAAAATGCATTTTCCATTATTTAAAGGTAGCTTTTAAGGAAGTATTTGTGGGTATGATGGATGTCTCTCAAAGGACCTGCTTCTGTATTCTTCCTGTAGGCAAACCCCCTGCAGATCACATCTGCATTTGTCATGAAAAATCCTGCTTTCACCAGCCTCTCCAGCTCATTTCAATTCCTGACACAGTCAATGCTTCTCAAAAGACCAAATTTCCCTGGCCTCTGCTGGAGAATTCAGTGAAGTCCTCCACCCCTGGCTTGGCTTCACTCTTCACTTGACTTTACCACATTGCTATACTGGCTGCGCCCAGTGATGTTTGACAAGGGCTTTCTCTCCAGGGTTCTGCATGGAAAAATCATTGATTCCTTTCTTCTTTTTCTACAAAATTCTGGAGTGTGAAGCCATACATTTGTGTTTTTTTTTTTACATTTAAAAATTATATTTGTTTGAGAGCCAGGAAGAGAGAGAGCAAGAGAGAGAGAGAAAGAAGCGAGTGCTCCTATCCACAGGTTCACTCCCCAAATGCCCACAGCAGCCAGGAATGGGGAACTCAATCCATGTCTCCAATGTTTGTGGCAGGAACCCAATTACTTGGGCAATTATAGGGTCTGCATGGGTGGAAAGCTGGAGACAGGATCCAGAGTTAGAAACCAAACCCAGACACTCCAATGTGTGATGTAGGTATCTTAACTGCTAGGCTAAACATTGGCTCCCCCAAGCCCTAGCTCTGCATATGTCACTTTCTCACAGGGTCCATCAGAATTATGGAAAGTCACCACCTCTGGAGGAGACCATGAAGACCTCCAGTCCATCGCTTCAGTGCAGACCTGAGCACGGCAAGGCTCAGAGAGATGCATCTCCAACATCCCAGCCTGGACAGTGTAGAGCCAGGAGGACCACTGAGCCAGCCGGCCCTTTTTGTTCCTTTGACTCCACAGCCAGGGCCTCTCAGAGCAGACAGAAGACAGCGCTTGGCTCTTTGCTCTTTTTCCTTCCATTTCCTTCTTTTTCTAGGGGGTCAGGGAGCTTGGAATACATTAAATAAAAGAAAAAATACCAAGGAAGTTCACAAGAATTTCATGTATTTTATAAATTTGTAGTTAAACTATGTTCTTCCCAAGGCAATTAGGGATTTTTGTTTGTTTGTTTTTTAAATTGAGGAACAGCACACTCTGGGCAGGAGTCATTACCTGTCACGCCTTCTTTCGGTCGTTTGGTGTGGCTCTGTGGTGTGTATATGGCCTAGTTTGGATATAACACTTCATTTGAGCCCTAGGCCCAGCAAAAGGACTCTTCTAACTCAGTTTCCTGTCTCCCTCCCACTGATGGCCCTACAGAGCTTTCCATTTTGTACACAGGGAGACATAAAAGAAAGCAAAAGCAAAGAGAGTAGAAAACAAGAGGAGAGGGAAGCGGCAGGAAGAAAAGGAAAAGAAAACCCTTGCCTTGCTGCTATTGTTATTCATTTAAAAATTGTTCCCAAGTAGAACACTAATGGGAGATTCCAGGGAAAGGGAATCAGGATTAGAAAGAGAAACTCTGAAAATGTGCATTTCTCAAAAATGGGAAACAAGTGAAACCATGCAAAGGAGGCAGAGTGTGTGGTGCTCGGACTACCGAGGCAGCCAGTAGCGGGAGAGCATGCCATGAAGGCTTCTAGGTCACGGCGCTGAGAACTTGGGCTCACAACACCCAGAGGCAGCCTCCGCTCTACACAATTCTTTGTGAACAGGTAATATGGCTCATTATATTGTGCAGAGAATAGCTGGGTCAAGAATGAAATGAACTGGTAAATGCATAAAGTAGTTGAGCATATTTTCCTTTTTAACACAAGTTATTTTCACAAGAAATTGAGCTCCCATATATCATAAGAAATCACCAAAAAACTTAAAATTTGTTTAAATTTTCTGTAAATTATTTGAGAGACAGAGAGAAAGAGAGACTCCTATCTGCTGCTCACTCTCCAAATACCTGTAGCATTAGAAACTGGGCCAGGTTGAAGCCAAGAGCCAGGAACTTGATGCAGGTCTTCCATGCGCAGGACAGGGACTCAACTACTTAAGGCATTACTTGTTGCCTCCCAGGGTCTGCACTGACAGGAGGCTGGAGTTATGAGTCAGAAGCAGGTATCAAATTCAGGTACCATATCTGCACAGTCCTCTTTTTTTAAGAGAGTGGCAGCCTTGCCTCCGCATCATCATACAAATATTTGGTTGGCTCATGAGATAATGAAGAAGAAGGGGAGGCAGGAGGTATCACAGAGGGGTCCTTCTCCACGTTGGGGTGCACAGAGACAGCAGTTGGGTGATCTGGTTTTGCCACCAAAGGAACTGCAGGTCAAGGTAGAGAACTTTTGTGATCTGAAGACATGGAGCAAAGAGCCCCTCCATACACAGCAACTAATCACAGCTGACTATGCACATGTACTTGAATGTGTGTACCCAGTCTAGATATCCTGAGAGGCCGGCGCTGTGGCATAGCGGGTGAAGCTGCCACCTGCAGTGCTGGCATCCCATTTGGGTGCCTGTTCAAGCCCCGGCTGCTCCATTTCTGATCCAGCTTTCTGCTATGGCCTGGGAAAGCAGAAGATGGCCCAAGTCCTTGGGGCCCTTGCACCTGCATGGGAGACCAGGAAGAAGTTCCTGGCTCCTGGCTCCTGGCTCTAGATCAGCAAAGTTCTGGCCATTGTGGCCATCTGGGGAGTGAATCAGTGGATGGGAGATCTCTCTCTCTTTCTCTCTGCCTTTGTCTCTCTGTTGCTACCTTTTAAATGAATAAATAAATCTTTTTTTTAAAAAAAAAAAAAGATATCATGAAAGGCAGGAGGGAAATTCAAGAAAAATTTGAAATTCCAGCAGTATTTGAAACCTTTGAAAATGCCAACAATAACAAAAACAATGTGGGAAAAATGTAGGCTCTATCTTTCATCTAGGAGAAGTTTCTTTTCCTGCACAGAATACACTGTGATAACTGGCATGTGTCTGGATGTGAATATCTAAGCCCAGCATCCACTACAGAATTCTGCAGTTTCAAATAGAGACTTTTCCCACCAATGCAATTTGTGGCCACTTTCCTGACATAATCTAGAAAGTTACAAGCATTTTCTGCAGAAGCTAGAAGAGGTACCCTCTCTTGACCCCAAAGAATAGGAATTAGTAACTAATGTCCTTTCTGACTCTAAATGTGCTATTTTTGATATGTGGGTGCTTGTCCCCACCCCCAAGGAAAGCAGAGGCTGGGATGGGAGGGGTTTCTTCACAGCATAAATATTAAAACAGCATTGGCCTCCTGCATACTGATAGCATAAACAGTACAACCTAAGAATTAGGCAAAGCACATCTTGCCAGTCTACACAGATGTGCAGAAGTATGTAAACTACTTTCTCTATTTCTGGAAGCTACAGAAATCTCACTTGTAAAACAGTTTTTTTCCATGCCCTTTTCTTAGCACACCTCCTCCCCAACTTCAACTCTTGCACATTTGACCGCCAATGTAACATTTGTGCTCATGCTTTGTCTCCTGCTGCAAGATGCCAACTGTATCCTCACCCCCTTTGCTCAACACACAGTTTGCTTCTTGATGAAGTGGAAACATCGCTTTCTCTTTTAAATGGAAGGGCCAATTAAATTATAAAACATTTCTATTTCCCTTTCATAGGGCTGTTGAACAATTTCAAATTCTAGCATCATTTGGGGGTCAACTATTCGTGGAAACTATAATTGGAATCCTCAAAGTATTTAGGGGAAGATCTCCAGAGGTCCCCAGGAAAGGTATCTCAATTTGATATGCCCAGTCTTACAGTAGGCCTACTATGGACCTGCAGGCCATCTAAAGACAGAGCCAGTTTGTAGACACTGAGCGTGTGTCTCATTATCCAGCTGGTGAGCTGCTGAGAGCTTCTGCCTTCTTTCATTTCCTCTTGGCTGACCTTTCTCCACTCACTGATCCCTCAGTTTCGACAAACATTTTTGAGCAACCACCTTGCGAGGAACTGCCCCCTTTGCTTCCTCAAAAGTCTTCAGATTCTAAAAGTCAATCTCTTTTCTATCATATCAGAGCAACCCTTGCCCAGATGGTCAGAGAAAGGACGACACAGAATGACCCTCCCAGGAATCTGTAGGTGCACTTTTGGCCAAAGTCTTGAACAATAAAACTTAAAACTCAAATGAAGCTTTTGGACTATCTGTGCCTTATGTTCACTCAAAAGGGGGAGTGAAATCCACTTAATAAATAGGAGACCCTTTGCAGAGATAGTTTTCCATGGCCAGGCATTTTTGAAAGGTTTTTGGGAAACAGGTTTCTGAGAAAACTGTTTATAACAGCCTTCTAAAAATTCATGGTCATGGCCGGCACCACAGCTCACTAGGCTAATCCTCCACCTGCGGCGCTGGCACACCGGGTTCTAGTCCCGGTTGGGGTGCCGGATTCTGTCCCAGTTGCCCCTCTTCCAGTCCAGCTCTCTGCTGTGGCCAGGGAGTGCAGTGGAGGATGGCCCAAGTGCTTGGGCCCTGCACCCCATGGGAGACCAGGAGAAGCACCTGGCTCCTGGCTTTGGATCAGCGCGGTGCATCGGCCGCAGCGTGCCAGCGGCAGCAGCCACTGGAGGGTGAACGAACGGTAAAGGAAGACCTTTCTCTCTGTCTCTCTCTCTCACTGTCCACTCTGCCTGTCAATAAAAAATAAAAAAATAAAATAAAATTCATAGTCATACAGGGATGAAATCAACTGTACTGTGTGTGAAAGGGAATAATAAGCATTAATTGACAAAGTTTAATAGTACTTACAAATAAACACTACTTCGTTAGCTTCCACAGTTTAAGAATATAGAGGTAGGGACTGGCGCTGTGGCGCAGTAGGTTAATCTTCCGACTGGAGAGCCAGCATCCCATATGGGCGCCGGTTCTAGTCCCGGCTGTTCCTCTTCCAATCCAGCTCTCTGCTATGGCCTGGGAAAGCAGTAGAAGATGCCCCAAGTCCTTGGGCCCCTGCTCCCACATGGAGACCCGGAAGACACTCCTGGCTCCTGGCTTTGGATTGGCGCAGTTCCAGCCGTTGCGGCCATCTGGGGAGTGAACTAACAGAAGGAAGACCTTTCTCTCTGTCTCCCCCTCTCACTGTCTGTCACTCTACCTCTCAAATAAATAAATAAAATCTTAAAAAAAAAGAATAAAGATGGAAACCTCAGGGCTATGTGCTTTCTAAGGTCCCTTGAAGCTCAGACCAACCATGACTCCACAATATCAAGACTGCTGTTTTGCCAATATATATTGTTCTTTTAAAATACGGAAACATGTCTGTATCAGATTTTGGTCAGTTACTGCTTAGAATCTACCAATGCCTCCACACCAAACTGATCTGGTATGGCAGGAGGAGTCTTGTTTCCATGTGATGGCCAGCATCCACATCATGATGAAAGTTAAATATTTTTAATATTGCCTGGTATAAGATAAGAGTCAAGCAGCCTTTTGATCACCAACATCACTGGTGTCATATTACAAACCTAAAAAATATTTAGCACTTTCAGTGAAAGGATAACCATTTATTCATTCATAGTCAAAAATCAAATTTCTAAGTTTCAAAGAGACTTCCATAAATGAATTAATTGCTTGCCTATAGCCAGAAAGATCCTTTCCAGTATTTTGAGCACTGGTAGAAATTTGGACATTCCTTTGCAGATGTAGCTGCAGAATTTTAAAAAACTATATTCTTAAAGTTGTATTTATGAAATGCATGAAGTTTGTATTCCTTAAATAAAAGGTCTCTATAGAGTAGTATTGAACCATAAATTAAAGAAGAGATCATTCCACTGCATGCTCTCCCAAAAGTTTGTCTGGAGTGTCAAGGCAGAAATTAAATTACAGTTTTTGTTTGTGTTTTGATGATTCAAGGGGCATCAGTGTGGGGTGTGCAACCAGATGTGATTTCTAGCCTTGCAATACAGTTACATGCACACCTACACACAGGCATGCCTACACACAGGCACGCCTACACATAGGTAGAGTATCTCCCCTCAGAATACACATCACAGCTCTTCTGTGGTGACCTTGCTATATAAAGTAGGCTGGCTGTTATGGCTGTGAACATGATCTTATTTCCAGTCCCCAAGAGATAACAGGGAAGTGTCTCAGAAGGAGATAAAGAGCAGGAATATTATCCTGCCACTCAACAAATATTTACTTTTAGAGTGCCCCTGTGTGCCAAACATTTTTCCAGAGGAGGATCTATCCATCCATCCTTCCTTTCATCCTTCCTTCCTTCCTTCCTCTTTCTCCCTTTCTTCCTTCCTTTTTTTTTAAAAAAAATACAATTTATTATTTTATTTGAAAGGCAGAGTTACAAAGAGGCAGAGGCAGAAAGAGAGAGAAAGGTCTTCCATCCACTGGTTCACTCCCCAAATGGTCACAACAGCCAGAGCTGTGCCGATCCAAAGCTAGGAGCCAGGAGCTTGGGCCATCTTCTACTGCTTCCCCAGGCCATAGAAGAGAGCTGGACAGGAAGAGGAGCAGCCGGGACTTGAACAGGTGCCGATCTGGGATGCTGGCACTGCAGACGGCACCAGCCCCAGGATCCTTTCTTTTAACAAGTTTACATTCCAGAGGATGAAATGCAAACAAGTCAATAAACAAAGTAACTTTGGGTTCTAGGAATCTCTATGTATAATGACATATTAAGCTAACATAAGAGAAAGTAACTGAGAGTGATCAGGGAAGCCTCTAAGGGTGGGACATTCGAGCTGAGACCTGAGTGGTGATCAAGGGCAACCATGTGAAGAATTGGAGGAAAAAGCCTTTTAAGGAAAACAAATAACAGGTGAAAGGACTCGGAGACAGTTGTGGGCTTTTATGTGCGTGAGTTACAGAAGGAGGCCAGCGTGGCTGGAGGAGAGTGAAGAAGCTAAAGCTCCAGGGAGGTGAGGTCATCCAGTTAGGTAGGGGTTTTGCTTCCAGCAGCATGGCAGATTAGCTGCTCTGAAAAGCCTCCTGCCGCAGGACCCCTAGTGCAGAATCAATTACAACGTATTTTTTAATGCATAGCTGAAATTGCATGAGAGTAAGGTAGATCCACATGGGTGAAAAGCTGCCTGGTGAACTGAAACCAGAGTGGTGAGCTAATGGGAAAGCTGGGTCTGCCCTGGAGCAAATGCTGTTAGGAGTCAGAGAGCTCTGGGGACAAACGGCCACATGGGGGAACAGGAGACTAGACTGGGCACAGACAGTGTGAGGAGAATACCATGAGGCCCCCAGAGCTGGGGCGAAAAAATGTGCTACAAAAAGCAGCCCTAACAGATATCTGTACTTCCCAATTATAATTCCAGTTGAAGAAAAGAACAGTCTGCATTGAAATGTATTCTATCTCAGATAGGAAGAAAGCCTCAAAGTGAGAAATTAAAGTGGCCCTGTATCTGTTGCTTTGGATCCCAATAAACGGAAACACAAGCTTGCTTAGAGAAATGTACCTTCTATTCCCTCAGGGTCCTACTTCAGCGAGTAAGGAGCTCTTGATTTAGAATTACTAAATTCTCAAGGAAGCAAGTGATTGAAAGAGCCACCAGAAAGAACAAACATTTAGACTTCCAAGAATTTCAGACAATGGGCTTCCTAGACAGAGTATGAAACAGTTGAGCACACAATATTTAAATAGCTAAAAACATAATAGAAAAATGGAGTAAAGAACACACATTTCAAATGATCAAACAAAAAATAAACAGAATTCCTAAAAATTAAAATCGAATGCCGACATTCAAAGCTCAATAGATGATTGCCCATTAACAAGTAGCCTGTATAATTCCAGAAAGGTTAATAACACATAAAACAAAGGGCAGGGGGCAGCGCTGCAGTGCTGGCATCCCATACGGGCACCATTTGGTGTCCCGGCTGCTCCACTCCTGATCCAGCTCTCTGCCATGGCCTGAGAAAGCAGTAGAAGACGGCACAAATGCTTGGGTCCCTGTACCCGTGTGGGAGATTGGGAAGAAGCTCCTGGCTCCTGGCTTCAGATCGGGGTATCTCCTGCTGTTGCAGCCAGTTGGAGCGTGAACCAGAGGATGGAAGATATCTCCCTCTCTCTGCCTCTCCTTCTCTCTCTGTGTAATTCTGACTTTCAAAAAAAAAAATAAATCTTCAAAAAAAAAAATAAAAAGATTATTTTAGATTGAGTCTAAAAAGACATGATAATCAAGTACAATTTTTGAAACTTGTTTGGATCCTGGTTTTCAAAAATGCTGACAAAAGGAAGTTAACAATAAGGACTATAAATTAATTAAATATTCTTAACACTCTTATTAGAAAGATACAACCACTAAGATGATGAAACTAATTCCTCACCAAGTATATCTATTTGTAGTTTCAGATGGAGAGAAAAAGAGGGGAGAATAATTTTCTGAAACAGCTTTTTGAAATACAGCTTGAATACCACATGACTTACCTGTTTAAACTATACAGTCAATGGTTTTTAGTACATTCACAGTTCTATGTAACCCATGACTACAGTCAATTTTAGGACATCTAATTGTTTATCACCTCAAAAAGAACCCTCATATGCTTTAGCTATCACCCTATTCCCTGCTGCCCCCTTCCTCCAGTCCTAAGCAACCACTAATCTAATTTCTATCTCTGTAGACAAGCAAGCTTTCAAGATTCATCTATATTGTATCATGTATTAGGACTTCATTCCTTTTTATGGGCAAATAATATTCCATTGTTTGAATATACCAGATTTAATTTATCTACAAATCAGTTGATACATTTTCATTCTTCGGGGCTGTTATGATTAATGCTCTTATAAAAATTCACATACACTTTTTGGTGTAGATTTATTATTTCATTTCTCTTGAGCATATATCCATGAGTGGAATTACTGAGTCATACAATGGCTCTATGTTTAATCACTTGAGGAACTGCTCAACTATTTTCCAAAGATGCTACACCATTTTACAGCACCATCAGATATAAAAGAGGGTTTCCATTTCTCTATCTCCTTGCCAATACTTATTATTATCAAGCTTTTTGGTTATACATATCCTGGTAGATGTGAGAGAAGAAATTTTGGAAGAGAAAAACATGTTATGATTAACAGCATAAATGAATTTTCAAATGTAAGAGCCAGAACAAATATTCTTTTCCAGTGAATGTGGGACATTCACCAAGATAGACCGTATTCTGAGCAATAAAACAGACCTCAACAAATTTAATTGTACAGTTGAAGTTATATAACATTTGTTCTCCAACATCAATGAAATTAAGCTAGAAACTAACAGAAGACAGATATTTAGAAAATTCTCAAATGTTTGGGCATTAAGCAATATACTTCCAACCAAATCATGATTCCAAGTGGAAATCACAAGGGAAACTAGAAAGTATTCAGACTTGAATTAAATAAAACATAATACATCAAAATCTGTGAGCTGTTCTTCACCAGAAAAGATAGGGAGACATTAATTAATTTCATGAAAAGATGTTTAATATTGTTAGTAACCAGGGATTTGCAAATTAAAGTATCATGAGATATATGTGCTACTCCTCTGCTAGAAAGACTAAAAAATAGCTTTTTTTTTCAAGGTAGTAATTGTTAATTCTTTTTTTTAACTTTTATTTAATGAATATAAATTTCCAAAGTACAGCTTATGGATTACAATGGCTTCCCCCCCACCATAACTTCCCTCCCACCCGCAACCCTCCCCTTTCCCGCTCCATCACCCTTTCCATTCACATCAAGATTCATTTTCAATTCTCTTTATATACAGAAGATCAGTTTAGCATATATTAAGTAAAGATTTCAACAGTTTGCACCCACATAGAAACACAAAGTGAAAAATACTGTTTGAGTACTAGTTATAGCATTAAATCACAATGTACAGCACATTAAGGACAGAGATCCTACATGAGGAGTAAGTGCACAGTGACTCCTGTTGTTGACTTAACAAATTGACACTCTTGTTTATGGCATTAGTAATCACCCTAAGCACTTGTCATGAGTTGCCAAGGCTATGGAAGCCCCCTGAGTTCACCGACTCTGATCATATTTAGACAAGGTTTTTTTTGTTTGTTCTACTTAATACTTTTGGTTGAATACTGTAATCAATACACAGTTATTCTTAAGTGTTGAAACTTAACTGAAAAGCGATTGCTGTTAAATATAAGAGTGGGAATAAGAGAGGGAAGAGATGTGCAATTTGGGACATGCTCAATCAGACTTGCCCCAAACGGCAGAGTTAGAAACATACCAGGGGATTCCAATTCAATCCCATCAAGGTGGCATGTACCAATGCCATCTCACTAGTCCCAGTGATCAATTTCTGTTCACAATTGATCATAATGATAGGACTAAGAGTCAAAGGGATCACATAAACAAGAATAGTGTCTGCAAATACTAACTGATAGAATAAAAAAGGGAGAGAACAATCCAACATGGGAAGTGAAATACTCAGCAGACTCATAGAATGGCAGATGTCCTAAGCAGCACTCTGGCCTCAGAATCAGCCCTTAAGGCATGTGGATCCAGCTGAAAAGCCCTTGAGAGTATTTCAGGCATGGAAATCCAAGACACTCTGGGGGAAAAAAAAAAAAACCTAAATGAAAGATCTCCACGAGTGAGATCCCAGTGGAAAGAACAGGTCATCAAAAAGGAGGTACCTTTCTCTGAAGGGAGGAGAGAACTTCCACTTTGACTACGACCTTGTCTAAATATGATCAGAGTTGGTGAACTCAAAAGGCTTCCATAGAAAATACAGTTTTGAGATTACTAAGTGCTATCAAGGACAAAAAGCATTGGGACTTGTCAATCATTGGGAATTTGAAAGGGGGGAGGGGTGAAAGGATCTTTCAAATCTTTCCTCTGCTGGTTCATTTCCCAGATGCCTGCAAGACTCAGAGCTGTGCCAGGCCAAAGCCAGGAGCTTGGAACTTACCCTGGGTCTCTCACATGGATGGCAGGAAACCAAGAACTTGAGCCATCACCTACTGCCTCCCAGACTGCTCATGAGCAGGAAGCTGAGCGGAAAGCAGAGAAGTGGAGACTTGAATCAGGCTCTCTGAGGTGGGATGTGTGCAACCCGAGCAGCAACTGAACCATTCCGCCAAGTGGCCACTCCTCAGGTCTCTTTCAAAGAGGCTCTAGGGGCAGATATTTAATGTAGAAAATAAGATGCTATTTGAGGCCGGCACCGCGGCTCAATAGGCTAATCCTCGGCCTTGTGGCCCCGGCACACTGGGTTCTAGTCCCGGTCGGGGCGTCGGATTCTGTCCCGGTTGCCCCCCTTCCAGGCCAGCTCTCTGCTGTGGCCCGGGAGTGCAGTGGAGGATGGCCCAAGTGCTTGGGCCCTGCACCGCATGGGAGACCAGGAGAAACACCTGGCTCCTGCCATCGGATCAGCACGGTGCTCTGGCCGCAGCCGTGGCGGCCATTGGAGGGTGAACCAATGGCAAAATGAAGACCTTTCTCTCTGTCTCTCTCTCACTGTCCACTCTGCCTGTAAAAAAAGAAAAAAGGAAAAAAAAAAAGATGCTATTTGAGACCTCCCATCATGCCATTTAGACTATGTGGGTTCAAGTTCTGGTTCAGATCCCAACTCTAGTTTTCCGCCAAGGCAGACTCTGAGAGACAGCAGATGACTGCTCAATTAATTGGATTTCTGTCCTCAAAGAGACCTATTATGAGTTTCTGGCTGTTGGCATTGGCCTGGCCCAGCTCCTGCCACTGGGGCATTTGGTAAATGAACCAGCAAATAGGAGATCCCTGTCTGCTTTCTCTCTCAAATAAATAAAATAATACATATCAGTCATAAGTGTTCTGCTCCTACTGACCTCGCAAAAGCCCCACCTCCTAATTCCATCACCTTGAGAGTTAGGATGTTAACATACGAATTTTAGAGAGACCCAAACATTTAGGTCATAGCAGTGGTACAACTATACAATGGAATACTATTCAACGGTAACAAGGAACAAGTTATGGACACATGCAACAACAGGACTGAATCTCAAATATATCTTGCTAAGTAAAAGAAGCCAGAATGAAATGGCAACAATCTCTGTTGATTCCATTTAAGTGATATTTTGGAATAGGCAAAATTATAGGTGGAAGAAATGGATCTGTTATAGCTAAGGGGAATGGATTGAACCTACAAAGGGTCCATTTGTGGATAGAAATGGAAACTATTTCACATCTTTATTTTAGAGGATATTACACAACTATCTACCCTTACCCAAATTCATAGAGCTGCATACCTTCAAGTGGTAAATTTTACCTCAAAAAATTTTACTGTTAATACATATTAAGGTGATCCAGACATCGAATGGTTAGCTTCCAAACTATTAAGGGCCAAATAAAACAAACAAGCAAAAACAACTCAAGCAATCTAAGGCAAAAACCATGCATAAGAAAATCGAACAAATAAAAAGCAAAACATAAGACTGTAGAAAATTAATCCAAGTACATTTATAATGGCAAGAAATAGATTAAATGAATCAGTTTTTAATAGACTGTGGCAGACTGTTTAAAAAAGAACAAAATCCGGCTGGTGCCATGCTCACTTGGCTAATCCTCTGCCTGCGGCGCTGACACTCTGGATTCTAGTCCCGGTTGGGGCACCGGATTCTGTCCCAGTTGCTCCTCTTCCAGTCCAGCTCTCTGCTGTGGCCCCGGGAAGGTAGTGGAGGATGGCCCAAGTGCTTGGGCCCTGCACCTGCATGGGAGACCAGGAGGAGGCACGTGGCTCCTGGCTTTGGATCGGCACAGTGCACCAGCCATAGCAGCCATTTGGGGGGTGAACCAATGGAAGAGGAAGACCTTTTTCTCTCTCTCACTAACTCTGCCTGTCAAAAGCAAACAAACAAACAAACAAAATCCAATATACACCATTTTCAAGACTCTCCCTAAAATATAATGGCATAAAAATGCTTAAGTGAAACAGAAAAAGTTCTTTTAGACAAATAATCTCTAAAAGCAGAGACAAAAAAAAAATAAAAATAATAACAAGATGCCAACAAAAATCAGGTTATTTAAAGTCTAACACATGACAGAGATTGGATTGTATAGGGCTTACAGGTCATGAGACTTAAAAGTAAGGAATGAGGTGACCTAATTTATGTTGTGGACAGTTCCTTCTGGTAGGACACCTCCCAGTATCATAGGCTCAGATTGACCATGGAATCAGTGGCTTAGTGTCTACCAACACTATTATTTTTAACTGTTTATTTAGTCATTTATTTGTAAGGGGGAGAGAGACAGAGATACACACACACACACACACACACAGAGAGAGAGAGAGAGAGAGAGAGAGAGAGAGAAACCTGATCACCTAAAAAAACTATGATTGCTAAGGTCAGAGAATCCAGCTTTGCCTGCTGTCTCACTGGAGCTCCAGCCTATAATGCCTTTTCTTTGCTGTTCTCTGGAGGTTGGAGGCTAAACTGTCACAGCTTGCATCACAAGGATGGAGAGACAGGGTCTAGGGGTGTTCAGTTAATGCCTCAAGCAGCAGTCAAAACCTTGTCTTCAGCTGTCTCGCAAAGCATACCTCCTGCAACAGGGCTCTTTGGTGATAAGTGAGACCACCCTTTCTATGGTTCATCAGGTGGGTGGATGGTTACTTTTGCTTCATGAAGAAGTGACAGAGATTTTTTAATCCTTGGGAACCAAGCAAGAACGAAGAAAGGAGACTTGTGCTTTGGGAAAGAATCCTCCTCCCCTACTCAGATAGAGGAAACAGATGGTAAGGTGGAAATAGAGAAGAGTTAAGCATCCCACCAGATTTATGTCTTTTGTCTGTCAGGAGCCTACCTAGGAGTTGTTTGAAATATGCATTGAATTTCAAAACAAGATTAAATACCTGTTGGCTCCATATACTATACTTTTAAAATCATTAATTATTTGCATTAATTTTATAAGCATATGTTCCAAGATAACCTCTCTTACACTTACCAAGTTGAACTGGTCACATTCAAAACAATTACAGTGCTAACAGATGCCAGGCACTGATTATCCTCGGCCTTGGAAAAAGCCTAATGGTTTCTGAGGATTGACCACTGCTGGATTGGACTGGATCACTACTGGATTCAGACACTGTTGATTAAGTCACTGACAGTGACTCTCAAGTGATTGCAAGCAAGCTCTCCTCTCTCTACCTGCAACTATGCCCTTTCTCTATTCCATGTGCCCCTTCTCCGTATGCCAGGGGATTCCTCCACATCTCAGAGTCCAGGGGAACATCATGTGCAAAGCACTGATTTTACCAGTGCTTTTACCCTAGTGAGATTCCTAGGGATCAGCTGGTCAATCCCAGACCCTGAAAAGACAATTTCTGCATGGCTTGCTTCTAGAGGTTTTACAGGAAAGGTAATGAATCCCCAGAGTCCTGATTTCTACATCTATGAAATGGGGATTTTACTTATATTACAGAGGTATCATGGAACTCAAATGAGATACCTTAGTATAAACTTACTACCATGGTCCCTACAGTGAATGTTGTGGTTGCTGCATTATATTCCTTGCTTTGTCCTCAAATCTAAGATACCAGGATTATTCAGACATACTGTTGATTAAGAAAAAGTAAATGTTTGGTGTGAGCATTTGGCCTGGCAGTTAAGATGCTAGTTAAGACACCTGCATCCCACTTTAGAATGTCTGGGTTTGATTCCCAGCTTCACTCTGACTACAGATTCCAGCTAATGCAGACCTTTGAGCCCGTGGTGACAGCTCAAGTGACTGAGTCCTTGCCACCCAGCTCTCATTCCAGCTTCAGTCTTAGCCAGTGGTGTTATGGGCATTTGGGGAATGAACCACTGGATGGGAGATAACTGTCTCCCTCTGTTTGTATTCCCACGTACATACCCCTCTCAACATAATTTTTTTAAAGGAAATGCTTTATTAACAAATGTTAACATATATAGTTCTGTATCATAACATGCAACTTTATAATTTAGGATGCACTCTTAGACATATGAAACCATGCTTAGTATTTCAACTTGACCTTTGACTCCTCAGAGTTGTCATGATTTGGAGGAATACTGAAATTCAGATTTCACCTGCAGTTTTAAAAATAGGGTACACTCAATTTAAGTAGAGTATATCTCAATGGATGTGAACACACAGTCAGTAGTCACGAAGTTCTCCATTGAGAGGCAACCCACAGACCAACTCACCAAGATCTCCAAACTTTGAGAAGTCTATGGTATCTTCTAAAGCAAGTGATGATTTATTCCATGCTATGTTGCAGGAGTGGGGAAACTTTGCCAAGGGCCATTCCTGGGCCATACAAAATTATCAACTTAAAAATCAGCCTGCTATAGATTTATTGAATTTTGAGTGTCACCTATGATTACCTTGGCAGGGCCAGACCAAATAATTTCATGATTGTTATATGGCCCACAGGCCAGATGTTTCTCACCCTTGTCATGGCTCCAGTGTTTATTATGCAAAATCTTTCTTAGGATATTTTAACACACAAAGATTCTCAAACTTTGCTGCATGTAAGAATCATTGGGGGAGAACAGCTGCATTAAAATGTCTGGATAGGGCCTGTGTTCTGGCACAGTGGGTTAGGTTGCTGCCTGTGACACTGGCATCCCATATTAGAGGGGGGTTGGCGTCCCAGCTGTTCCACTTCTGAGTCAGCTCCCTGCTAATATTCCTAGGAAAGCAGCAAAGGATGTCTCAAGTACTTGGGCCCCTGCCATCCATGTAGGAGATCTGGATAGAGTTTCAGGCTCCTGGCTTCAGTCTGGGCCAGCCCCGTCCACTGTGGCCATTTGGGAAGTGAACCAGTGGGTAGAAGAGTGCTCTCGCACCCTCTCTCTCTTTCTCTCTTTCCCTCGATCTCTGTCTCTCTTCCTGCCTCTTCCCACTTCCCATATCACTCTCCCTTTCAAATAAAATAATTCTTTAAAAAAGTCTCTTGGCATGGGGCTTAGGTATCAATATTTTAGAAGTCTACCAGATGAACTCAATGTGGAACCAAGTGTTCTAGGAAAGCATTAGTGAACAAATGTAAGTTACAATTTGACCCCCATGTGGTGCAACCAATGCTGATAACAGAAGTGACAAATGGCTGAACAGCTTCAACACACCATACTTCACACATGTTCAGATAACAGCCCATATGTCACAGCATACTCCTTGGCCTAGCACCTGTAAAATTTTGTGATATGATTGCCATATACCAATTTCAGGAAAGTCAAAATGAGAAAAAATATGTGACTTAGAATTTGAGAAACAGTATTATTGGTAAGCAGCGGTAAAGTGTTCCGGTACCTTTTCAGCCATATGATCCTTATTTTGACTTAAAAATTGGATTCTGACTTCAAAGATGTTGCCTTAGTGTGGTCCAAGGACCCTAGGAGCTTGTTAGAACGCAGAGTCCTGCCCCAACCACACCTGCTGCTTCAGAATCTGTATTTTTAACTGTACCCCAGGTATTGACACAAGTGTACATTTAAGTTTGAAAGCCAATGATTCAAGGCACGGTAGGAAGAAGAAAAGACGTACAAATAAAACCAAAGGTTAAAATTAACAACTTGAGAGGTTTAAGCTATTTTTCAACTCACTAATCAAACCCTTTAAAAACATTGTTTGGATTTCTGCTGCTGTAAAAGAAAGGTGATTTTTGTTGTGGATTCTTGGCTACTTTTTACATGCTTTGTTAACAAGACACAGATCTTGCATGGAAAGCTTTGAGAACAATTGCATCAAGCCACACAGTGGAGGCTGATATGCCAGGGTGCAAATGTTTTGATAGTTCTCTCCTTGTCTAATTTTGGTCTCTAAGAACATTTATGCAATAACAAGTTCTTCATTGCTTAAAAGTCCATCTGCTCCTTCCGTGGGTCACCTACATGAACTTACCGTGCTTGGCTTGTGACATATGGCTGCTTCCCTGGCAACCAACTCCGAGTTCATGAACTGAGAACTAAGATCACAGGTAAAGCATATGCAGCAAGAAAAGATGCGTTCTTAAGCAGCAAAATGCTCATGTTCATGTAAACAGGCAAAACAAATACCAAGCATTACACACACATGATAGGAAAGGGAGTGAATGATCATTATGACTCAACAGGGTGTTTTTTAGACTTGCAAATGGTCTGCAGTGTTTCAAGGCTTATAAAGCATCTAAAACAACAGGAGGACATCATGTTCCCTCTGGACATGATTATACCAAAACCTACTTCTTGCTTTTCCTGGGTCTGCAGGACTAACATCTTTGAGTCAAAAGCTGACAGTTGTAATGTCTTTGGAAGGAAACAGACTAAACCTGACAGAAAAATAGTTTTTCTCAATATTCTGGAGCAGACGGAATGTACCAATCTCTCTAGCTACCAAAACACTGGATGCATGAGTTGGCCTCTGTGCCTGTGCACAGAACATCTCCCTCAACACCTTCGTGTTTTATTCAGATGAGGTGGGGCATGTTCAGGGTGCTATGGCCATAGATCTGCCATATTTTAATCAATTCAAGAAATATTCTCAGACACCGCCTACTATGTGAAAGGCACTCTGCAGCCCTCTTTAGCGAGCACCCAGCTAAGTCACAAAGTTACCCTGATACCACACAACACATTACATTCACCTGCTGCCTGACATGATCAATTGACCCCCATGCTTTAAAAGAACACGGTGAAGAAGGGGATAACAATATCAAGAGGCAATAAACATCAAAGGCATGCCTCTTGTGCATGTCTGTGTTTGGCTGCTGCCTCCCAGGATCTGCATTAGCAGTAAGCTGGAATAACGAATCAAAGTTGAGAATCAAACCCATGTACTCCAATATGGTACATAGGCAACTTAACCATTAAGCCAAAGTACTGCCCTGGTTTTGTTTTTTATGATGCACTTTAATTCTTAATTTGTTTCCCACACTCAAAGATGCTATGGGTTTCTTCCACCCAGGTGGCTACAGTGCCTGGAGGGTCTCTGGCTTGGAGGATGCCTCGGCAGCGAAGAGCACGAGTACTGTGCTAAAGGAAGCACTTGCTGCAGTCGCTGAGAATCCTGGCTTCTTCCCTCGTTGGATCCCAGAACCTGGTAACCAGACTCTCATCCTCCATGCTGGAGATTAGAAAATCTCCAGGCGACCCCACCAACTTAAGGAGAAACAGCTACAAATGTTGACTTCAGGCCTTTCGCACAAAGCAGGCCACATTCCTTCACAGTGGAACTCAAAGTAGACAGGCTACATCCTCACGCCAGAATTCCTATCATCTATTTGGCTCCCCAATCCAAGGCAAAAGCAGACGAACAAGAGTTATAAGACATCTAATGAAAAGCTTGAACAATGAAAGATGGACACTAACATACAACACACACACATACACACACACACTTTTAATAAATCATTAATGTCCTCACAGAGTTAAGAGAACATATCTATAACCAGAAAGTTATTTTTTAAAAGATTTATTTATTTTTACTTGAAAGTCAGAGTTACACACAGAGAGAAGGAGAGGCAGAGAGAGAGAGAGAGAAAGAGAGAAAGTCTTCCATCCGCTGGTTCACTCCCTAATTGACCACAACAGCTGGAGCTGCACTGATCCAAAGAGAGGAGCCAGGAGCTTCTGCTGGGTCTCCCACGTGGGTGCAGGGGCCTAAGGACTTAGGCTATGTTGTACTGCTTTCCCAGGCCATAGCAGAGAGCTGGATTGGAAGTGGAGCAGCCGGGACTAGAACCGGTGCCCATATTGGATGCTGGCACTGCAGGCAGAGGCTTTACCCACTATGCCACTGCACTTGTCCCTTGAGAGTTATTATTATTATTTTAAAAAAGTCATTTAGAAAACAGGAAAAAAAAATGAGGCTAGCATTGTGGCGAGGCCAGCACTGTGGCGTAGCTGACATATGCTATACAGGCCAATTCAAGTCCCAGTGATTCCACTTTCAATTGAGCTCCCTGCTAATGGGCTGGGAAAAACAGAAGGAGATTGGCCAAGTGCTTGGATGCTGCCACTCATGTGCAAGACCCGGAAGAAGCAACTGGCTCCTGTTTTGGCCTGGCCCAGCCTTGGCTGTTATTGCCATCTATGGAATGAAAAGTAGATGGAAGATCTCTGTCCATCTCTCCCTCTCTCCCTCTCTGTAACTCAGACTTGCAAATAAATAAATAAATTATCTTTACAAAAAAGAAAGAAAATTGAAAAAATGTACTCTTGAAAATAAAAATTTATAAGCAGAAATTTTAAACATTCAAAGTCAAATCTGGAATGTTAAGCTGAAGAAAACAGAGCAAAAAGAAAATGAGTTGGAAAGCAAACAAAAAGTAATCACAGGCAATTCTGGGCACTGCGCATGTTAATAGTAAGAATCTCAGGCAGAGAAAAAAGAAAACAGATGGGAGGAAGACATCAATGAAGCACCCCAAGGAAAGGTCCACAACCACAGGAGTTAAGCTGTGAGGCTGAGATACTCCCCAAGCACCTACTGGCTGGGGGAAATAGATCCACATCTGGCCACTACTGGAAAATTTCACACCAGGGCCAGGAAGTAGATCCCACAGGCTTCCAAGAAGGTCAGGAATATGATAAAATGGGGCTCCTAGGATAACACCTGAGCACTAGACAGAGTGGCGACCAGTTCAAACTCAAGAAATATTTGAACATACTAAGGATTTTCAACACAAAACTACCTAACACCACTGTATTGTCTTTTCACTACAAGGTCAGAGTAACTAGGTACACCCTGGCCCATACGCTCAGCTGGACGTGGCTTGTCTTTACAACGAATGGCTCGAGATTTTCTGCCCTCCATGCCTCTGCTACTCAGGTCAGATGATGGAGCCCATTTCACCCCAGGGCCTATTCCCACGGGTGGGAAATAAGAGCATTCCTGTGCTAGTTGCCTAGGATCACTGAAGCAAAATACCATAGACTGGGGGACTTAAACACAGACATTTATTTTATCACAGTCACAGACACCAGAAAATCAAGGTGCTGACAGGTCGGGTTTCTCCCGAGGCCTCTCCTTGGCTTGCAGACGGCAGCCTTCCCATGGCGTCTTCACATAGCCTTCTGTGTGCTTACGTCCCCCGTGTCTCTCTGCGTCCAAATGCCCCCGTCTTATAAGGACACCAATCAGATTAGATCAGGGCCCATCAGCATGAGCTCACTCAACTTTGGCTTTTCAAAGGCCAAACACTGACACAGTCTAAGGTCCCGGGGTTAGGGCATCAACATATGAATTTTGGAGAGAACCCGATTCAGCCTGAAACAACTCCTCTGATCATATTTCTGACTGGACAACAGCTAAACCTGCTGCTCTGCCCACTGATTCACCCCCTGCACCTCCTCCACCACACCGGGGCTCTTGTAAACTCTATTCAAGGCTCCAGCAAGAAAGGATCTCACTGGCCACCTGTCACAGCCCAGGGACCAGTGAAGGGAGTAGTTGGTGGCAATGCTTGCAAGGCAATCTTGTGGAAGATATCAGTGGTCTCTGCCAACACGGCACAGCAGGCAGACTTAGGGAGAACACAGATCAGTCTTTTTTGAAGTTTGAAAAATCACAGCTTTCCCCAGTTGTCCCAAGGACCAGCCTGTTTGGTAACTTGGCTGTGATTTTGCAGTGTCCAAGTTCAATGCATCTCATGACATCAAAGAGCAGCATCTAGTGAACTCTTTAAGTGTATCACATGCTCAGCGTGTGCTATCTCACTGTCTCAGCTTCCACAGTGAGCTCAGGGTGCTGGCAGTATTATATTTCTGGCTACAGATGAGAAACTGAGGCCCGTGGCAGTACGCAACGTGCCTGGGTTCACATTGCATTTCACTGGGCGAGCAGAATTTGGGAGTTAAATTTCTTCTTCCTGACTCTGAAGTCCATGCCTTTTCTATGATGTCATGTGACACGTGAGGTTTTTATCTTCTCATTTGTCTATGTACTGTTTTCAGTGATAGCCCCCTTAGATCACGGAGTTATGAGGAAACTCAGAGGTCAGCTGATCCTGTACACCAGGCAGCAGATCCATTTACAGTACCCCTGAAAATGGCTTCCTCCACTGTTTGCAGCCCACTGTGATGGTGGCCCCATTCTGCTCACTGACACAGAGCTCAGTGTGGAGCTGTGATCTATCCTCCTGCAAGGTGACTCACTGATATTCCTTCTGTACTCAAGAGCATTCACAGGGCTTCACCCATCCTCCTTCTGATGGCCTTTAGACACATGAAGGTGGGCGGGCACTTCATTTCCCTTGAACTTCTCTCCCCCATGCTCAACGTCGCTGCTTTCTCAGAGACCACATCCTCTGTCTGTCCTCTTACTTGTCAGTGACCCTTCAATAATATCACAGGCAAAATGGTTGACAGTACCGCAGGTGTGGGCTGGTCACAGATTGAGCTCCATGAATTGCTAATTAATTCCTTACATATGTCTTACATCCCTCCCTGGATTCTAGAAGATTCTTCATTCCAAATGACTGACTGCTCCTTTTACCCCACTGCCTTGCAAATAGAAAGTGTTCAGTGCTGTTCCTTGATACTCTGACACAGTTGTTCAGGGGTATTCTTTTCTCACGTTCATTAGGGCCTCTTATGTTCGCCATTTTCCAAACAACAGGCCTGAGGAATTGGGATCAGCATGACAGTGCTACTCCTGATAAGCTATTTGTTTCTTGGTATGTCTTGGGGATAGCATTAAATGTAACAAGGGCAGTGAAATACTTGTCAATAATGAACATAAAACTATTTTATGTCAGTGTTCATTGTACTTCAATGATAACCCACCTGAAAAATATACTGAAACACCAGTCAGAATCAAATTCTTTTTGTATTAGTTATCCATCATGGCATAAAAATTTATTCTAAGATTTAATGGCTTGAAACACAGTCACTTTTTTTTTCTTGGCATTGCTCATGGTTTCTTGGGGTCAGGAATTTAGCTGTGACTTGGCTGAACAGGTCTGGCTCAGAGGTCCCTCCTGAGGCTTCATCTGATGTCAGCCTAGGTTGCAGTCATCTGAAAACATAACTGGAGCTGCAGAATTTGATCCAAAGGTGATGCCCCTATTTTTGGCTGGCAAATGGTTATGGCTATTGGAAGAAGGTGCCACTTCCCTGGGGCTTCTGCACATAGTTGCAAGGATATGTTCACAATGTGGTGACTGACTTCTTTTGGAACAGGCATTTCCACAGTTAAAGGTATAAGCTGCTATATATCTTTTTTGACCAAGCCTTGGACATCACACACTGTCACATCTGCTGTCTTCTAGTGGGTCACATAGATCAAGCCTCTGGAGGGAGGGCTTTCAAAGGGATTGCAAGGATCAACAGAGATCACCTTAGAGGCTTTCCTAGTTATCTTACATTCAGCCTTCAGCTCTAGTTCCAGTTGTAAAGTAGGGTGCTGTCTTTCCACTAAGCTGATTGCCCACACCTAAGGATTGGTTAGAAAAAGTCAAATGACTTCAGTCCTTGAGGTTATCATAATCAGAACCTTCCACAAGTCTGCAATTCTTTGATGTATTTCACTAAAATACTTTTTGAGCATCTACTGTATGCAAAGCAATTTCAGACATGCAACTAATACATCAGTGTTAAAAACACACAATAGCTAAGTATTTTGGTACCACCTGGTTGTGTCCCCCGAAATTCATATGTTGGAACTTACTTGCCAACGTGATAGCATTAAGCATTTGGACCTTCAGGATGCCCTGAGTGCAGAGCCTTCATGAATGGGAATGGCAACCTTAAGAGAAGTTGAAGAGAGTAACCATCTCTATTTGCCCTTCTCCCTTCCCCATGTAACAATGCTGCAACAAGGCACCAACTTGAAATCACAGAGCAGCCCTCACCAGACACTGAACCTGCCAGTACTTTGATATTGGACTTCTGAGCCTCCAGAACTATGTGCAATAAATTTATGCTGTTACCCAGTCTCAGATATTTTGCTATGGTGGCACAAACAGATTCAGACATATGTCTAGTCATCAGCTGTCCTCTTTATAGATTTTGTAGCAGAAGTTTGACATCTTCTAATTTCTGGATTTCCTAGAAGTTAGTCTGCTAATTCCAGACCCTGGCTTTCATATTTGTGAAGCTAAAGCAACAACAACATCAACAATTCTTATTATTACATAAATGACATTTGTTGGATATCTACTAAGTGTTGGCCAATATGCTTAGTAGTATACGTTATATCATTTGATACACTTACAGTTCTATGAAATGCATACTATTAAAACCAGCTACATATATATATTTTTAAGTGAGGAACTTTAGGCTTACAGAGGTAAATAACTCGTCCAAAATTATACAGTTAACCAGTGGGAGATCTAGGACTCAAACCTAAAACTGCCTTACATCAAAGTCTGTGTCCTCAAAGTTGATGAATCATTCCCTAGCAGACATTGAAGCTCATATGCCTTCAGAGGGCAAGGTAAGTGAGGTAAGGGGAGAAAGTTAATGAGACAACTGGGACTAGTGAAGACATTGGTGAGCTATCAACTCATGTCTGTCTCAAGGAATAAACATTCCCATTTTTCTAAAACACTGTGCTAGCCAAATAAAATACATTCCAGGGCCAGATTCATCTAGCAAGACCTAAGTTCAAAGTTTAGGTATCATATGTTAAATTAATTTCTCAACCACAAGAAAGATTTAACAATCTTGTACAGTTTGGTTTTCATCCAAAATTTATAGTTAAAATGTTGGTTTCTCATAATGAATGAAAGAACAAAGATAGGTAATGATCATGATTTCATTCTTCATTTATTCACCCAACAAATATTTATTGAGACTCTTCTATATGCTAGTCTCTTGCAGCTAAAGCAGTTAATGTAACAGACCTGACTCCTGCCATATTACATGGGATATTTTTCTCAAATTTATTGTAATATCTTGCAACATTCAAAGGTTCCAAGGAAAAGAGCTACAGATGTACTTTTCCTTAAACCAGGAGGTACAAGATGACAACTCTTACTGGCCACCATGCTGATTGATAAAATTTCTAGAATGGAGGAAGAGTCTGCATTCTGCTGTTGGTCACAGATCCCACCACTATCTATTGGATGTCACTGGTCCTGCTCCAAACATTCAAATATTCAAATATTGCCCAATGGCTCCTGCACACATTTGCATTTACAGTCCCTTTTCATACCACACATCCCTGATGTTTGGAAAATCCAATGACATTCAAGAGAAACCAAGAAATAACAGAAGTGGTGACTATGCCAGTGGAGATAAGCCCAGGAAATAACTAAGGGACAAGAAAGTACCTGCCAAGATCAGGAAACAGGGGAGACTCCAGTTATATCTGTGGAATAATAGGGAGTAGAAATGTTGTCATGGGAATATAACTCATAAGCAATAAATTGAGATCTCTGATCAATTGGACCCTGTGGTACCTTCTAAATGGGACACAATTTCATATAAAATAACAGAATTTCATATAAAATATATAATGTTCAGTTAAATCTGAATTTCAAATAAATAAGATACTTTTTTAGCTTAAGTATATTCCATGTGTTGTGTAGGACATACTTAAACTAAGAAATGGTTCCCTGTTTATCTGAAATTTAAATTTTACTGGGTGTTATTGATTATTACTTGCTAAATCTGTTACTCTTACTCAAGGGATGAGTGGTCAGTGAACTGGTGGCAATGTTTTATTTTTCTAATGCAGAAGAAGGAAATTAGTGGTTTAGATGCCCTAATTAGTGGCCTATCTCTGATGGTGAAGATTGATGTGATATTGTAACCATCAAAAGACTTAAGTTTAACTGTCTGAGAACACAGTTAGTGGCTTAGAGGCTGGGGGAGTGCCCTGCAACACATCTTGTCTCAGTCCCTGAAAGCAACTTACAGAAATGGCCAAGTAGTGGCTCATAGTAACTGGATGGGAAAAGTGTCATTGCACCAAGGGCTGGACATGGATCTCTATACATGTGTCTTGTTCCTGGACAAAGAAGTATACAGAGGCTGTTCCCTATCAAACAGCAGTCTACAACTTGAAAAAAGTCAGAATAAGAAAACAAAATGTCATGTAGCTTTTTTTTTTAAACATCACCAATGTCCAATGTTTACAACACTTTCTTCTAGATGCTTGGATAAAATAAAAAATGTTTTGTTCATTATTGAGCTTTACTATAACGTATATTGAAAGCCACAAAAATGTACATGTCTTCAAAAATACAATCTGACTCATTTCTCAGACCAAGGATTTCTTTCTTGGAAAACCTTGGAATTGTAATGAAGATCACTACTGCACGTTAAAAGTAAGCTGAAATTCTTTGAAGAGAATTCCCATTATGGTGATCCATCATCCTCTTGGACTTTCAAAAACAGAAGTGACTATCACTGTGCAAAGATTTCTTCCCTGGACATCTTGATATTTGATCTGCAACAATTTGAAAAAAAATCAGACTTTCACCTTAGGAAATTCCAACAGGAAAGAGCCAAGCATATGGAGAGTTTTCAGGACCCCCTTTTGCATTTCTTATCCAGACAGGAAATGTATGGGACCTAGGGGGGCTGTGGACTTCTGGTGTTCTTTCTTTACTGATTGCTACTTTGCCTGGATGCTCATTTTCTCTTTTACATGTATGTGCTTGGAGCACATACAGGTATGTGCACATGTGTGATGAATGTGTTTGGTTTCACTATCTCCTATGATATGGGGATTTTTTTCCTTTACACCACAGTTCTTTTGCCTTTCACAAATATAAATATTTTCACACTAAGATTGTTTGATGGCTGATTTTCTGTGTCTAGACCACAGTGTCCTAACGTTTGGTCAAACACCAGTCTAGATGTTGCAGCGAAAGCATTTTTTGGATGACTTTAACATCTAAATGGCTAGACTCTGAATAAAGCATATTGCTGTCCATAACGTGGGTGGGCTTTATCCAATCAACTGAAAGTCTTAAAAGAAAAAAGACCAAAGTTCTCCCAAGGAAGAGGGAATTCTGCTGCAGACCGCCTTCAGACTCAAACTATCACATTATCGCGTCCCTGGCTTTCCAGGCTGCTGGTCTACCCTGTCAATGTCAGACTTGCCAGTCTCTGAACTTGTGTGAGCCAACTCTTAAACTAACATCTCTTTCTTTCCCCCTCTCTGTTCCTTTTTCCCTCCTTCCTTTTTCTACTTCCTTCTCCTCCTGTCACACACATGCCACATATTTAAGCATTTGTTCATGCACACACACACACACACACACATACATTGGCTCTGTTTCCCTGGAAAACCCTAACAGATAATTGATAAAATAAGATGGCCAGATCCTATTTTATATTGTGTAATCAGTTCCTGAAACCTCTTGGGAATCTTTGCTGAGTTATATACAATTTCCTGGGCTCTCTGGCTTGAACCTTTTCTTGCCTCATCCCTTCTAAAAGGTGAATTCTCCCACAAGCATGTCTTCTCGCTCACAGCCTGCAGCCTGCATGTCAGCATCAGAAACGAGACAGGGAGTTTATTTGAAAACCTTGCCAAGGAGCAACTGCTGCTACTCGCGCCGCATGTGTGAAATTTTTGCGCAGCTGCAGGCGTCAAGAGGCCTCCGTGTGAGGAAGAGAAGCAGCAGGCTGGATCCCAAGCCTTCCAGAAATTTCAGAGCTTGGAATCAGAATCCAGCTCTCCGTGCTGAGCGGAGGAGCCTCCCGAGGACCATGGAGCCAGTCCAGGGGGATGAGTAGGCGTCTGTGACCAGGATGATGTCTCTGTGGCCTACACAGCATGAAACAGGTTCAGCTTCAAGGGGATGCCGTATAACGTGCACGTGGGGTGTGTTAGAATCCACGAGCGAGGTTCGCCCACATGCTCCCATTTTGCTTTCCTATGCATGAGTATCAAAGTAAGTGCAGGCCCCTCAACACCATAATCCATTATCAAAAACTGAAAGCAGCTGGTTGAAGTTTTTAAACTTTCTACACGGAGGAATGCATCTGGTCCCAGTTTGCCGGAAAGAAATCGATTTCTTTTTTTTACCCAGGGTTGGCTACAGAAAAAGCACGGGAGCAGCCTGGCTCCCCAAGTACAGGGCCATCCTGCGGTCTTCATTCAAGCTGAAGAATTCAGACACCCCCCTCCACCTCGCCCCTGTGAGTGCTGTTCTACCTCAAGCTCTCAAGCCACAGCAGGGCAGGGGGTCTGAAATCCCAGCAGTTCACCCAAGGCCGGGAAGTAGAAAAGCAGCTCTGGGCCCTCAGTGAAATCTCTAGACAGATCATGTGTATGAAAGAAAAAAACTCATTTGCAATGGATTGTCTCAGATCCAATTTTTAGGATTGTGCAAAGTTGAAGTATCGACTAACTTTCTGTTCATTTCAAAGGCAGGACGTGGCCATAATTTATCTCTTTGATTCCACTGACCATCAGCAGTTGTGGCCATTTTCTGGCTGGCTGGCTGAGGAGAACAGTTAAATGATGATGGCCGTGGCCCTCTGCACTGCCCTTACAGCCTGTTTCAGCAGTCTCACCAGGCACTTCCTGTCTCCCCAGCTCCACTGTCTGGCACTTATTTCAGACAAGTCAATATGTTTAAATTATATCTGAACTCAAGGTAATTAATCATAAAGCTTTATGCTTTGTAATGTGTTTTTTTAAAAACTTCTGGTTGGCATTTCACTGAATCACAGTTAAAAAGGGGAAGTTTTCCTCCGTGCATTGTGGGTATCACTTATCCATTCAGGCTGGGGATCCTTGCTGCACAAGGAGCACACTGAAAACCTCTGCTCTTTCAGGGATCCAAATAAGAGGGTCAAGATGGCATTTCGGGAAATGTTAAGCAGATCAAAGGAAAGGCCCACATGAGCTGACTGGGTCCCAGGGCACAGAAAAAAATCTAATTTGAAAACATAAAAGTCAGGTGATGAGATGTCTCTTTAATGCATTTTGCAAACATAGCAAAGGCTTTGAAGCTTACCATATAATTGTGCCACGGGACTGCATCGGATCTGATACAGAAGATTGATAGGTGCTTCCTTTAAACAGACCTCGGCCTCCTCCAGTTTTAACAGTATTCTCAGATTCCACCACCTTCAAGCTCACTTGCATCATTCCTCTCTGGTCTAAGGTTAGCATTCACAGGATGTAAAAGAATGCAATGACTCTCATGAAGGGAGATTGGCATTCAGGTTCTCAACCTCAGTGAAAAGCTTCCCATGAAGAAGGGAGTAAGGATTACCATCCATTGTGATCCAAGTCTGCCAACAGAACACATCAGGCACCAAATGTGTCCGTATTTTTTCCTCCATACCTACCACTTCTTTGATACCAGCTGGGTGTCCTACAATTCCATTCCATTCAGTTCTGACAATGCCTGCCTGCTTTCACTCAGACACCCATTGCAACTTCTAGATCAATACCTGCCCCCCAACACATACTTCTGACCAACTGGCTATAAATAGGGGTTTCTCAGGATCCCTTCTCTAGTTTTGCTAGAATGGCTCAGAAATTCAGCTTACGTGTATTCACTGGCTTATTCAGAAGGATATAAATCAGGAACAGCCAATGGAAGAGATGCACAGTGCGAGATATGAGGGCCTCTCTGGGCACTCCGCCCTCCCGGTATTTTGAAGTGTTTGCCAGCCTAGCTTTCTGAACCATTTCATTTAGGAATTCTATGTTGGCTCCATTATTTAGATGTGACTGACCAAATGATTGGTTATTGGTGATTATCTCAACCACCAGCCCTTTCCTCCTACAGGTCAGGATTAGGACTGAAAGTTTCAGCCTTCTAATCCCATCACTGGTTCCTTTGGCAAACAGACCCCCATCCTGATGCCATCTAGGGGCCCACTGAGAGTTACCTCATTCACACAAACACAGGGATGACATAAACATAAAGGAGTTGTTATGAATAACAAGATACCCTTTCAACCCCTCTCTTTCAGGAAATTCCAAGAGTTTTAGAAGTTTGGGGGCCAGGAATAAAAGATAATGACCAAATACATATTTCTCATTATATCACAATGTCACACTATCTAAGACACTTCAAAAAGAATGATGGAGGCCAGCACTGTGGCATAGTAGGTTAAGCCACCACCTGTGGCACCAGCATCCCATATGGACACTGGTTCAAATCCCAGCTATTCCAATTCTGATCCAACTTCCCGCTAATGTACCTGGGAAAGCAACAGAAGATGGCCCAAGTGTTTGGGTCCCTGCACCCATGTGGGAGACCTGGAGGAAGCTCTTGGCTCTTGGCTTCAGACTGGCTCAGCTCCAGCCATTGTGGCCATTTGGGGAGTGAACCAGCAGATGGAGACCTTTCTCTCTGTCTCTCCCTCTCTAACTCTACCTCTCAAACCAATAAATAAAATTTTTAAAATTCAAGCTTAAAAAAATGATGACAAGATAAACCTAGAATTCAGATAAAGAGATCTAGAGGCTCACTTGGAGATACAGCAGCCTTCTAGAAAAGATGACCAACCTAGATGCATTTCGGAACTTATAAAAATTACATGCACCATGGCATCAATTAGGATTCAGTGGGGGAAATAGATATTCTAGGTGTTTTAAGCAGCAGAGGGGCAATACAGGAACCTGGCAGGGAATCAGATGCTTTCAGAAATATGGGAAGGGCTGGAGGAGCAGGTTCTCTGAGCTGGGGATTTGGACATCATTCCCAGAAGCAAGCACTGCTGAGACACAGAGGCATGATGTAAAAGCACAATGGGGTCTACTGCAAGGCAATCACCCACCTACTCAGAAAGCATTCTGGGTAGAATTAATCTGACTCGTCCACATCACAGTCTTCATGTGATGTAGGCCTTGATAACAACAAAAATGAAAAAACAAACAAACAAACACACCCATCTCAGCCTGATTCTCATGCATGTTTTTTACAGCTTTTTTTAAAAAAAAAAACATTTTTATGTATTTTTTTATTTATTCGAAGGGCAGAGTTACAGGGCAAAGAGCAGGAGGGGAGAGGGAAAGAAGGAGAGGGAGAGAGGGGAAGAGGGAGAGAGGGGAAGAGGGAAAGAAAGAGATGGAAAGAGAGAGAGAGAGATTATGAGAATCTTCCTTTCGCTGGTTCACTTCCCAAACAGACACACACCTGGGGTTGGATCAGGCTAAAGCCAGGAGCCAGGAGCTTGTGCTTGGTCTCCCACATGGGAGCAGAAGCTGAAACACTTGGGCCATCTTCCACTGCTTTCCCAGGCACATTAACAGGAAGCTGGATCAAAAGTGGAGCAGCTAGGACTCGAACAAGTGCCATCACAGGATGTTGGCATTGCAGGTGGAGGCTTAACCTGCTATGCCAAAACACCAGCCCCAGAGCCCATATTTTAAATGTTTCTTAATCTCCTGATATTCATAATCTAAGATGTCTATAAAACTAAAAATAAAACAATTTATCTAATGCAAAAGATGGACACTGTAGGGAAGCTAGTGGTATGCATTTATCTGGAGAGATCACAAAGCAGGCAAATTTAAAATTGTTGGCTGTCTGCATTGTAATCAAAACACTACAGAAAGAAAACATTAGTCTCCCCAATATATTATTAATCGCCAAACAAATTCTGAAACATAGTGAGTAATTAAAATTATTTTAGGATAGACATGGGCAAACTATCAATGTAGCTATTTTTGTCAAAGTCTTATTGGGACACAGGTTTGTCTTTCTCTAACTGTTGTTAATAGTTACTGTTGTTAATAGTAGAGGTGAGTCATTCCAATAGACAGTATATTCCACAAAACCTTAAATATTTACTATCTACCCCATTAGAAAAACACTGCCAGCTTGTGGTTTAGGATGGCAGGGATCACATATAAGAATCAGAGATGCAATACAGACTGGAACAAATAGTTGTTACCACACATTCACATGTTGAGTCACAGTGAAGAATAATGTCTTCCACCAAAAAAAGCTACTTGGTATTTTCCTATTTAACAATACAGACATGTTTTCCCATTTTCTCTTAGACTGATCAGAAAGCACTTAAATGTTCTGGCTGGCAAAGGAAGGCAGTTTTCAGATTCTAGATTCAAAAAAAGCAAAGTGTCGCTCCCTTGCCCGCAAAGGAACGACGTTGCTCACGGCTTATCGGTCTTCAGTAGACTTTATTTAAACAGGATAGAAAAAGAAACCCTTGAGCAAAGGGAGCTCCGAAAGAAAGGGGAAGCTCCCGTTACTACATCACGAATGGCTTATATAGTATAACATTGCAGAAGCATGTAATGCAAGCTTAGTCCATGCTACAGTCCATGCGGCGGTGCTCCAATCGGGTGCCTGATCACGCACAGTCCATGCGCTCCTTGTCCAACCATAAAGGTGATCACGTGTCTTCATCCAATCAAGCTCCTGGTCACGTAGCAGGCGACTCGGACACCAGCAGAAAGCTTATCGTTGTTCCACCTGGTGTTTTCTCAGCCTTGGTCAGTGGGAAAAGAAGTACGGGAAGTCCCAAGGCCATAGTTGTAGACGCAACCCTGGGGTTATGGAAAGGTCCCGATATCGCAGCTCAACAGAAGCCATAAACATCCACACAGCAGTAACTATTGCAGACGGTCAGCAAGCTAAGCCTTAGCATGTGGTCCCATGGCCGGCTCATGGGTCCCCACAGCAAAGAATATTTCTAGATCAGAGCTATCTAGCAGGAGCTTTTATAGTGATGTAAAGATTCTATGTTTCTTCTGTTTAGTATTCTTGAACTGAATTTTTAATTTTAATTATTTTCTATTTAAATAGTTACATATTTCTACTAGTTACCATATTGGATAGAACAATTGTAAATCATAATCTGAATTCCTGTGTCCTCCTGATTGTTAGCTAAAACCTTATTAAGAGAGTAAACACTTTAACATAACTAAGAGATAGCAGCAGACTCAAAAATCATAAAGATCTCAAAAATATTTTCTAAAAAGGCACCTAAATAAATTTTGCATCAGTAATGGAAAATGCCTTTTGATCAGCATGTGAAATCCAAATTGTGAAGGCAGTGAAATCTGGTAAAGTGAAAGGGTGTTATTGGGCTTCAAATGTTGAAAAAAAAATCCCACTTTGGGGATGACTCTGGCTTCTGTGGCAGTGAATCTCTTTTACAAGATTGGGTCTTGGGGCCGCTGCTGTGGCGTAGCAGCTAAAGCCACTACCTGCAGTGCCAGCATCCCATATGGGCACTGGTTCGAGACCTGGCTGCTCCACTTCCGATTCAGCTCTATGCTATGGCCTGGAAAGGCAGTGGAAGATGGCCCAGATCCTTGGGCCATTGCACCCACGTGGGAGACCCAGAAGAAGCTCCTGGCTCCTGGCTTTGGATTGGCACAGCTCTGGCTGTTGTAGTCAATCAGGGAGTGAACCAGTAGAAGGAAGACCTCTCTTTCTCTCTCTCTCTCTCTCCCTCCCTCTCTCTCTCTCTCTCTCTGTGTGTGTGTGTGTGTGTGTGTGTAACTCTGACTTTCAAGTAAATAAATCTTAAAAAAAAGAAAAAGAAAAAGATTGGGTCTTTAACTTAGTTCGTATGGAAATATTTGGAGGCTGGCACTGTGGCATAGTGGGCGAACTTATGCTTGCGCCACTGACATCCCATATACATGCCAGTTCTAGTCCTGGCTGATCCTCTTCCAATCCAGCTCCCTACTAACACACCTGGGAAAGCAGTAAAGGATGGCCCAAGTGCTTGGGCCCCTGCACCCAAGTGTGCGACCTGGAAGAAGCTCCTGGCTCCTGGCTTCAGATCAGCCCAGCTCTGGCCATTGCGGCCATTTGGGGAGTGAACTAGTGGATGAAGACCTTTCCCTCTGTCTCTCCCTCTCTCTTTAACCATAACTGTCAAATAAATAAATAAAATAAATTTTTAACAAATAAATACTTGATCATTTCTAAATGTGTAGATCTACTGCCTATCATACTTGTTCATTAATTTTAATTTTTAATTGATTTAAAAGCTGCCCTTTCTCATTTAAATGGTGAGTAATTACTGAAAAAATTACCTTCCATCTGTTTTTCACCATTGGCCTTTGCCCCAATAGAAAACACTCTGCAAACCATCTCAAATGATTTCTAGGTATGAAAAGACAATTCAAATTTCTATTATCTTCCTTGATATTAAAGAAACAGCCTGGAAACTCCCATCATACCCACTTGTGACAAACTCAAAGGAATATGAGGAATGACAACTCAGCTGCCAACTTTTTCTGTCCCTGACTCATGTGTCTCAGTTGAACAGGATCCAGACCCCATTTCTTTAGCTGGGCAACTGGGCTTTGCAGTTGCCACAAGGATCTCACGTAGCCAGGAATGTCAACTTCGATCTGAGACTGAGTGAATAAAAGGAGGAGTGGCAGGATTCCATAAGGTACCTGAGTCACCCCAGGTGATCACCCTACCTGGTCCTTTTGTCAGATCTCAACACATTTAATATATAGCACAGCTATAACAATGTTGCAAAATGCCACCACACCACATTTGGGAACTAAACTCTAAAATGTTGCCCACGTGAAATTGAGTAAGTAAGTTCTGTAGGTAGATCCAAGTTTAAGGCCATGTTTTCCCTTTAAAATTTTAGAAAGGAAAATTAAAATCTGAGGAAGGGCAAATGACTTTAGGTCTGTTTGTCTGTCGCCCCTTCTTCTTTTACCCAGGGACATGGACAAGATGGGCTGGATTGAACATGTCAGTACTCAATGATGCGGTTTTACAGACTTCAGCTGACAATTTTAAAAAATTATTTTGTTTAGGGAATACAACTTTATGCATTTAATATATACAGATTTGGAAACATGATTATTCTTCCCCCTCTACCTCCCTCCTGCCCATACGCCCACCATTCTTTCTACTCCCTCTTCCTTTCCCTTGCTTATTTTTTATAGGGATAAATTTTTTTAGAGTTCTCCCGCAAAAGCATAAGGACCTCTCAAAGGAACCTCATGGATTTAAGTCTTAAAACAATGAAGAAATCCAAAAATCTCTAGAAGGGCACAGCAAGAGTCCTCATTGCCCAGTATACTTTAAAACACGGAGGTCCTTGTTCCACAACTTCAGTTAGAAATCTAAAGGACACCTACCACACCTGTCATCAATGATCACCCTATTTAGAGACAAAGCCATGACTAAGGCCAAAGGGATGGTTCCCCCCATAGCAGGCTGAACTCTTATATGTCATAAGTACAGAAAGTCAAAACCACCAGCCCATTCAGGTTCCAATAACAAACAAAACCTGTGTGATGAATACTATTTCTGACTGTGACTTTCTCTACATTCGCCACGGCAGTGCAAGTTTCCAGAACTATCATGGCTGGAATTTTGGTCTAAACTGATCAGTCATGGTCCCCAAAGTTGCTGTAATCAGAGAAACCAATACTCCTGTTTTTCTGCCAATTGTGCTACTGTGTAGACAAACCATGAATGATAAGATTGGCTCAGTTGCAACTGGTCTCCAGTGGGATCAACTGCCACATGCAAAAGGCCTTGAATTTTTGTCAAGGCAGCAAGACAGGCTAAATTCCAGTGCTACTGTCTCTGGCCATGCTTTTCCTAGATCCTCATCAGGAAAATACCTCAGTGAGGGCAATGGCGGTAGAAGAAAGAGCACCTGAAACCAGAACCCACAGTTCACAAGTTTCTTCTCTTGTGCCTTAGTTCACTTATTCGTAAAATGAGTGCCTGCAAAGCTACATTACAGCTTGTTTCAAGAAACAAATGGAACAGCATAAACATCTCTATTAAAAAGCAACAAAAAAGTGTCAACTATAAAATGCCCTAACTTCACAATCAAGTTGCAAAGAACTTATGATGCCAACCAAAAATGATACCCAAATGGTTTTAACTACTCCGCCATCTGGAAGTATAGTTTCCTACATTCAATCACTTTTTTTTTTTTTTTTTTTTTTTGGACAGGCAGAGTGGACAGTGAGAGAGAGAGAGAGAGAAAGGTCTTCCTTTACCGTTGGTTCACCTTCCAATGGCCGCCACGGCCGGCACATTGTGGCTGGCGCACCGCGCTGACCCGAAGCCAGGAGCCAGGTACTTATCCTGGTCTCCCATGGGGTGCAGGGCCCAAGCACTTGGGCCATCCTCCACTGCACTCCCGGGCCACAGCAGAGAGCTGGCCTGGAAGAGGGGCAACCGGGACTAGAACCCGGGGTGCCAGCGCCGCTAGGCGGAGGATTAGCCTGTTGAGCCGCGGCGCCAGCTCAATCACTTCTTAAGCCGTGAAGCAGTCTTCTTTCTGGCTGCCCAGTTTTCAGGTACGTGTATAAAGTCAACCTTCATGCTCTGAATGCTGGGACAAGACTTGTCCCCATGGCCACCAGAAGCTTATTTCCCACTCTTGTTGCCATAACTCCATTGTTCCCAAAGGGGTCACGATATAAAGGAAATCACAATGGAGCTTAATCAGCCCACAGCTAACTCACGAAATCCCCAGATGAACATTCAAATTCCAGTCCACTACATCATCACTACTTCTGTCACCACCATACCCAACCGCCATGGATTAGAGACTGAATTGTGCCCTCACCACCAGCATTCCTATGCTTGAAGTCTTACTCTCAATACCTCAAAAGGTGCACTTATTTGGAGATAGTATGTTTACAGGAGTTACCATATTAAACAAGGTCATTAGGGCGGACCTGAGTTCAGCATGAGTGGTGCCCTTACTCAAAGGAGAAATCTGGAGACACACCCACAGGCAGAATGCCATGGGGAGATGAAGGCAGAGATCAGGGTGATGTTTCTGTAAGCCGAGAAACAGCGACGATGGCCAGCAGAGCACAGAATCCTGGGGAAAGCACAGAGCAGACCCGCCCTCACAGCCTCAGGAGGAGCCAACACTGCTGCCCCTTGACCTTGGACTTGTCTCACATGGGGAGACAACAAATGTATTGTGTAATCCATTTAGTCTGTGATGCTTTGTTATGGCAACCCTTACGTTCTGGACGGGTTCTCCTCCAGCAGACAGAGCTGGCTTATCCTGTAGAACCGCAAAGTGAAAGGAGGAAAAACTATGTTTCTTAAATCCACTTTGCTTCAAAACTACACCTTGTGATGTTATTTAACCTTCATCTAAGCCCTACAAAGTAGGCATCACGTCTATATCACAAAGAAACCGAACTCAAAGAATTTAAGTAACTTTTTCAATTTGCTGCAGGGAGCAAAGAGCAAAATTCAGCTTTGTACCACATCTGTTTCTAAAGACCCCTGCTGTCCCCACTCCCCTCTTCTCACCATCCATCTGCCCCCTATAGTGGGCTCGCATATCACCTGTAGACATTTCAGGATTTCTGCTCTCTTCTACTGTCCTGATAGAAACTCAATACCTTGATCAAATTATTCCCTTACAATTCCACTACCTGGAAGCTAAACCAACTATGCAAGAGAAGGGAATGTTTTGAATTTGACATTGTTTTCTGGTTCCATAATGATTTTTCAGTCAGCTCAGTTGTAACCAGAGTTTTCTTTCTTAAAGCAAACAAGATGAGAGTTTTCTAATTTTCCTCAGAGTTTGAGCTGCAGAAGGTGAGGCTGTCAGTGTGATGATAAAATGGTTAAACCATAAGAAGAGAGTTAACATCAGTTACTGATTGATTGGGGTAGCATGATGAAATCTGGTAACTCTTTGCATTAAATCAAGTGTTGTCACAACTCACCCAGCCTCTACTTAGAATTCAAATACATTTTTAAAAATTTTTTTTATTTGACAGATAGACAGTGAGAGAGAGAGAGAGAGAGAGACAGAGAGAAAGGTCTTCCTTCCTTTGGTTCACCCCCCAAATGGCCGCTATGGCCAGCGCTGCACCGATCTGAAGCCAGGAGCCAGGTGCTTCTTTCTGGTCTCCCATGCAGGTTCAGGCGCCCAAGCACTTGGGCCATCCTCCACTGCCTTCTTGGGTCACAGCAGAGAGCTAGACTGGAAGAGGAGCAACTGGGACAGAATCCGGCGCTCAAACCGGGACTAGAACCCGGCACCCCTATGAGATGCCAGCGTCACAGGCAGAAGATTAACCTAGTGAGCCACAGCGTTGATCCCTCTCTTTTTTTCATTATAAATTCTGAAAACTTGAACTTTATATCCTCACTATAAATAGTCTCTCAGCACCACATAATCTGGTTTCCTTTAAACCTTCTTTGTCTAACCACACTCCTTGTAGTGTACAACATATGAGGAGGAACCTCTAGATGAATTTCAGCCTCAGCCACCTATGTTCCGTGGAATTCATACAGACATACACAGTTACCCAAGTTGGAGCACCTGCAGCAAGAAGTACTACACACAAGCTAGAGTTAGGGTTCAGCCTACCTAACACCCAGCCCTCAACTGCAGGACACCCTTAACTGGACACTCAATAGTCACAACATTCAAAAATATCCCTTCCTCCATGCCCTCATCTCTCACCAGTCTGCAAGAACCAGAAACACCAGTACCCCTTCCAAGAGTACAAACTGAGATGTATAAAAGTTACTTGTTGTTGGCCTACAGCAACAAAACAAGACGTTGGCAGGGTACAGAGCTGGGGAGTCGAGGGCAGCACCTTCCCTTCCAAGACTTGGGCCTGGAGACAACCTCCCTGGGCAATGCCTGGATGTGACTGTGGCACCACAGAAGGAAGGGGTTCTTCACCAGATATAGTGTGAATAGGTGCCAGTTAGATAGCCAAATAAACAAAGAAATGATGACAACCCAACCTGAAGGGTATGATTTGATTTCTAACTTGAAATGATTAAAGAAATTTAGCACATATACAATGACCCAAGCATTTCTTTATTCATCTAACAACAATGACAAAAAGGTTTTAGGTATTTCAAATACATCAGGCCTTGTGCTAGGTACTGAGGATCCAAAGGTGAATGATACAAATATGTTCCCAACCCCAAAAAACTACATCCTAGGAGACAGGACAGACAAGTGCAATGTCAGGGAAGCAAAAAGTGGTGTAAAATGTTTACTTTGGTTTCCTGGTAGAAACTGCTCAGTGAAACAGCACAGAGCAAGAAACTCAATAAATCATATAAGAACAAATACTTGGAAACTAATACCATTTACTGAGCAAGTACTGTGCACCAGGCACTATTCTAAGTGCTTGAATGTATTAACATATTAATTTATTTAATGAATGGATATGCAAAACTAAATAGGTTTAATTCACTAATTTAGAAAAGTACTGAATGAACAAATGGTCCACATTCAGCCCCCAACACTTGCATCCTAAACACAATTGCAACTGTACAAGAAAGGATAGGAATAAACAATAACGGAGATGAGCTTTGGGTTACCATCAAGAGATTTCTCTATAAACATGAGAAGAAAATGTTTTTTTGCAAATTGTCCTGAGAATAAGCTGAATTCAAATCTTCACCTCACAGCCATGCGATACTGCACAGATAATTCAGTCTCTCAGGCTTCCAGTTTGTAATCTGTAAAATGGACCCAATACACCCACATTGTAACTCCAGTAGGAGGGTTACAACAAGTTCTATGAGAAAAATCACCTGTGGCCTGGAGACATCCTCAAAGTTGTGCTTCTTTAGGCCCTAGTGAGAGGCAGCAGCAAACAGTGAGAAATCAAACTGGAACCAGTCTCTAGGTCTAAGGCTGGGCTCCATTAGCCGGCTGAAATATGTAAATAGAAGGCTTAATTGAGATGATGTGGGTTAAGGTGTCTTAGTCCTTAGAGCAACTTTTCTATAATGGGAAGGGGAAAAAAGCAAGCCCTTCTTCAGGAATGAGTCACCAAAGGTTTTGTAAGCCTCTCAGGATAATCTGTGTGAGCTAGTTCAAATCAGCTGAATGACCCAGGTGAACTTCCTTCTCCCAGGCCCCACCTCTCCGGGGAGTATAGGGTGTGGAGTCACGTGACCAACTCTGACTGCCTCAGGATTAACAAGACCCAGCTGTGCAGGGACTCGAGGGGCCACTTGTAGCTGACAGAGGAGTTACTACCTGACAGAGAAGAGAGCGGGCAGGGAGGGGAGACGCCCTTCTTCTTTCTCAGAGCCAGGCTGTCTGCAGGGCCAGGGCAGGCGTCAGGGAAGTCGGCTGAAGACTGAGGGGAAATCTAGAAGATGTTTCAGCTGTCAGCCTTGAGTATCTTCCTTGAATAAATATACACAGGGCATCTGGGCAGAGTGGGCTAAAAGATTACATGGACAGCACTTTCTAACCTCTATGATAAATTCTTGCTTCCTTGTCATTGGCCCACTGAGCATGAGGCATGCTTCAAATATTTTATTTCTAGTTATATATATATAGTTATGTGAATTCAGAGTCAACAAACCCTCAAATGCACTGCATAAGTTAACTAGGTGTGCTTGGTCTTTCACTTTAAGCACTTGTGTATTCCAAAGAAACTATGGTGCATCTGTAGTTGGGTTTCTAAATTAATTCACTAAGACTCTAGTTCAAAGAGAATCAATGGGTTGTTAAAAGACTTATCTCTAAGATGCCTTTGAAAATGGACTCCATAGGGGCCGGTACTGTGGTTGGTAAGACCACTACCTGCAGGGCCAGCATCCCATATGAGAGCTGGTTCAAGTCCCCCCACCCCTCTAGGCCCCCATCTCCAGCTGCTGCACTTCCAGTCCATCTCCCTGTTAATGTGCCTGGGAAAGCAGGTCCGAGTCCTGAAACCCCTGCATCTATGTGGGAGACCCGGATGAAGCTCCTGGCTTCAGCCTGGTCTAGCCCTGGCTGCTGCCACCGTTTGGGGAATGAAACAGTGGATGGAAGACCTCTCTTAGCCTTTGCCTCTCTCTCCCTCTCCGTAACTCTTTCAAATAAATAAACAAATCTTTTAAAACACAAAATGGACTCGATAGTGCATGAATTTCAAGTTTTGATTTCAAAACTCTTAACCTGTGAGGTTACATCCTTGGTAAAACCTGTTCTGCCTCTGCTGTGAACATGCGCTGTTTTGGAATACAAAAAGCACATGAACACAACTCATTTTTGATCCACACAAGTGAATTTAAATGTTTAAGAAGTTATAACAAACTGGAAAATATGTGTAGCAAGTAATTATTTGATTTACAGAGGAAAAATGTAAGAGGACCCACTGGGTCGCTTGGAGTTTTTTAGAAAGTTTTATTTTTCTTTTGGGCCTACCAGCCTTGGCCCCACTCTTTTGGGCCTACCAGCCTTGGCCCCACTGTCCCGGTCAGGCAGGAAGAGTCTTCAGAACTGTTTGTTACGGGACCCATGCAGTGAATCACTGGAGGTCGACTTTCAGATTGTGCTTGCTAAAATTAAAACCAGAACACAACTGCATCTGAGTTCCCAGATGGCTCTGTATGCCACACAACCCTTCCTCACTTACTCTGATGCACCGTGTCACAAATTTTATCTAATCAACTGACATTTTAAGGAGTGGAGAATCCAACAAGAATAACAACGTGGTGACAATTTCGGCTCCCTCTCCCCTTCTTCATAAAAACACCATCTTGTATTTGGTCTCCACCCAGGTCAACACACTTCACTAATTTGCTAGTCATTAAAAAGATATTTTTATACCCAGCCTGTAATATTATACCCTTCAGTGATTATGATAGCTCCCAACAGAATTCCAGAATCTAAAATGAAGGCTGGGAAGCTGAACTGCAATTATGATACTTTAAATAATTCTACAAAAGTAGAACCACTGTTAAATAATTTATGGTCTTTGATCCTGTCACAGATCTACTGAACTCTTCGCATCACTCAAGCTAATTATTTTCAAACAGCAAAGGAATAGTTACTTTCCCCTCTGCCACCCACTGTCCTGGGCTGAAGACACAGAAATCAAGATCCCAGAGGTTTGTCTCCCTGAGAGGTCAGAGCCCATGAGGACATTTCTGACAGCTCCTACTGACCTGGCAGAATGAAATGCTTGGCCTGGCTTTTGACTCTACATGTCTGATTTGTGTATCTCTGAAAGTAGAGCTCAGAGGAGGTGAGAGAACAAATAACTTTTGATTCAATGTATGTGAGTTTTTTGCAAGAAATCGGCATGCAGCTCTCAAACCTCAGCATTTGTCAGAATCCCCGCAGGGCTTTCTAAACCACAGATTACCTGGCCACTACCTTAGCATTTCAGATGTAGAGGATCTGGAATGGAGGCTGAGAAGGAACCTCTCCATCAGGGACTCAGGTGCTGTGATGCTGCTGGGCCACAGGCTCCATTAGGAGAACCCATGAAGGCCGGCGCCGTGGCTCACTAGGCTAATCCTCCTCCTTGCGGCGCCGGCACACCGGGTTCTAGTCCCTGTCGGGGCGCCGGATTCTGTCCCAGTTGCCCCTCTTCCAGGCCAGCTCTCTGCTGTGGCCCGGGAGTGCAGTGGAGGATGGCCCAAGAGCTTGGGCCCTGCACCCCATGGGAGACCAGGATAAGCACCTGGCTTCTGCCATCGGATCAGCACGGTGCGCCGGCCGCGGCGGCCATTGGAGGGTGAACCAACAGCAAAGGAAGACCTTTCTCTCTGTCTCTCTCTCTCTCACTGTCCACTCTGCCTGTAAAAAAAAAAAAAAAAAAAAAAAGAGAGAGAGAGAGAACCCATGAGCTCAATCTATGACTTCCATTGCCTTAGGCACTGTTAAATTCTGACCTGAAGCCTGAGTCCTTGGACTTCATCCAGGCTATCTTAGAAAGTGAGGGTGAGGGAGTCAGGGGAGAGGGATATGTCTCTCCAAGGCCAATGTAGAATTCACTTCGAGAAAACAATCCCCTGTTGGAGGAGCCCTCCACCCACAGGGCTAGGAGAAAGCAATTCTGCTCTTACTGAGGTATGTTAGGGCCAGGGAGCTAAAGACACTAACTTGCTAAGGTCAACCGATTTGTGGGGAAATAAAGTCTCATCTCACTAGGAGAACAGCAGCAGCAGTAAAAAACAAACGAAAATAAGAGCTCAATCCCTGGTTCAAGTCCGGCTGCTCTGTTTCTGATCCACCTCCCTGATAATGTGTCAGGGAAGATGGCTTAAGTACTGGGGCCCCTGTCACTCCTCTTGGAGGCCTGGATGGAGTTCCAGGCCCCTGGCTTCCATCCGGCTCAGCCTCAGCCATTGCAGTCACTTGAGGAGTGAACCAGAGGATGGAAGAGCTCTTTGTCTCCCCTTTCTCACTTTGTTCCTCTGCCTTTCAAATAAATCTTTAAAAAAAAATCAACAAAAAGCTCAAGATGGTTCAAGTTTTTCCTATGACCAAGTCTTTTATCCATAAGCAATTCCTTAGTATTTACATATTTCAACCAACCACCTAACTTTTACAACTAAGCTGCAAAGATGAGGGTTCCAAATTCAGTTTGGATTATCTTCATTGGCAAAGTTGGGCCAGATCTTGTTTGGTATTTCACGTAACAATAATAGTAGAGTAGAATTTGTTTGCTGAATTTGCTTTCTTTAAAAAAGTTGGGGGTTAAATGCAGACAAAAAGCGTTCTTAAGACGTTTTTTCACTTTAGAAGCAAAGACCGCTCGCACCAGATGGAATTTCAGAGGCTCTCTGCTGATTCATTTGCGAAGTCTGAGCTAAGGAAACTCTGAGAAGGGTGAGATGATGATAGCACTCATCTTCTGGTAATCTCCCTCTGTTATTACCCCCATTTTTGCCTCAGGGATCTTGAGAACTTGGGCTGAAGCAAGTGGTTTGTTTTGCAATAATTTTCCAGATAACTGCCGCTGAGTAGTATCTGGACAGAGTTTTTTTTTTTTTTTTTTTTTTAAATAACTATTAGAACAGAAAATGGTAAATGCTGTTTGAAGGACTTGGAAGGAACATCACAACTGTGAACTCAGCAGTCTTTTGAGGCAGCCTCTGCTGGGGTGGAGGAAAAAGAAGGCCATTGAATTATTTTTGGTTTGCTTTTGTTATGGAGGAAATGGTATAGTTTAGCATTTCCAAATAAAAGTAAACTACCGGGAGCCATCCAAAGGCTCTGAAGCTGAACTGGGCATCGTGATCACAGCAGACATTTGCTGGCACACACCGAAACCTTCACAGCAATCTCGGGAGGAAGCACCGGCCTGGAGAGACTGGGTAACAGGCCCAGGGTCACATGGTAGGGACAGAGCTGGCAGTCTCTGTCTGTCTGACTTCGACACCCCTACCAGGACAGACTCTGTAAAACAACTACTGGTTTTCCATAAACAGTGTTGTTGCTATTGGGTGGAAAAGTGAAAAGATGCATGTAGAACCTTCTTTGTCTGATGGTTACATACACAGGTGGAAGCTGTGACATCGGAGCCCCAGTCACCAGGGAGAGAGCAAATGTCAGCAGCCGGCTGCAGGGGAGCCCCACCACAATACCAGACCTCAGAGCCCAGCTCCAGTTCATTCACATCTGTGTCATGCAGACGGCCATCACCTGGAATGCTTCTTTGTGTCCTACAAGTTGCAGAAGGACCCAGGTGCTCTGCAAACCATCTCCTCTACGTTTTGTCTCCCTGTGATCCCACCACACCTCTTTCCCAGTCCTTGTTAATCCCAAATGAGAAACCACACTCCATTCTTAAAATTCTAAACACTCTTGGCTCAGTAATTTGGATTATTTTACCAAAGGGTGAAAATGTATTTACGGTATTATATCATGACAAAGCTGAAGTTCCCAAATCTCCCGCCCATGTTCTCTGCCTAGAGCCCTTCTCTTCCCCTTGCATTTTCCATCTCAGTACATCTCTCAGCTTCTCAAGTCATAAAAAGGAAAATTATCCTTGCCTCCCATTCTGTCCCACCTCCTCTACATCTAACCCACTAGTTGTTCCTAAACTCCCTCCAGACTGCATCTCAATTCCTTCCATTCTTCTCAACTCCATTGTCACCTCTCAAGTCTAGGCTATTGTCATCTTTCACCCTGAAAAGTTCAATAACCTCCTTCTTTTCTGGTCTTCTCACAGCAGCCAAAGTAATTGTTTTCTACCCACTGATCAAAAAGTTATTTTTAAATAGAAAGTACATAAATAAGAGTGTCAGTTGTTAAATCAACAGGAGTTACTGTGCACTTGCTCCCCATGTAGGACCTCTGTCTTTATTGTGTTGTACTATGCAAATTAACAGTAAAACAGTCTTCAAACAGTACTTTATACTTTGTGTGTTTGTGTGGGTGCAAACTGTTGAAATCTTTACTTAGTATAGAGTTGGTCTTCTGTATATAAAGATAATTAAAAATGAACCTTAATGAAAAGTGGGATGGGAGAGGGAGTAGGAGGTGGGATGGTTTGGGGATGGGTGGGTGGGTATGGGTGGAAGAATCGCTATAATCCAAAAGCTGTACTTTGGAAATTTATATTTATTAAATAAAAGCTTTCTATTAAAAATAAATAATAAATAAATACTATAAGTGAAAAAATAGAAAGTTCATAAACACACTATGACATAATGAAAAATTTTTAATAATCCACGTATTAACCTCTGGGCCTGTAAATGCTAGTATGGTGTTATTTTGTATATAATGTTAAGGATCTTGTATTGGGAAGATGGTCCCAGATTCTCTGGGTAGGCAAAATATACCATCACAAGTGCTCATGAGAGAGGGGCAGAGGGTTATGACCCACACACAAGAGGAGGAGACACTGTGATCACAGAGGTAGAGACTGGGATATAGACATGCGTCTAGGTATACTGACAGGCCCAAGAAGCTAGAAGAGGCAAGGAACCAATTCTCCTTACAGACAAAGCACTACCAACACGCTGATTTCAACCCAGTGAAATTGATTCCAGGTCTGGCTTCCAGAACTATGAGAAAAGAAATCAGTACTGGTTGAAGCCAACAAGGTATAATTTGTTACAAGAGTCACAAGAAACTAGCTCAGGCATAGTCAATATAAAAATCCAAAATTACAGCATTCAGGCAGGCATTGGTCTAGCACTTATGCTACAGGTTTAGGTACACTGTATGGTGTACCTGGATTTGATTCCCAACTCCAGCTTCCCACTAATGCCAACCAGGTGAGGCATCCGGGATGGCTTAAGTAGGTGGTTCCTGCCACACCCCTGTAGGAGACCTGGATTGAGTTCTTAATTCCTAGCTTTGGCCATAGCTGGGCTATTGCAAACACTAAGGAAGTGAACCAGGAGGTGGGATCTCTCTCTCTCTCTCTCTCCCTCCCTCCCTCCCCATCCCTCTCAAAAAAATAAAGTTTTTAAAAATTATAAATTAGTATCATATGCCTTGTGAGCATCCTCTCTCCTCCCACCTCAATCCATTCCCTTCCTCTGGGGTAAATAGTTTTCATAAGTTTTGAGTTTTTATCAACACAACCCTTTTTCTACACACTTATATACACAGAAGCACTGAAGACAGATACCATTTATTTTAAGTTTTAGTGAACCTAAGTTGCTCCACCAAAGTTTATGTTCCATACTGACTGTGAACGTGACATAAATAGATGAATGTTTTGTGTATTCTTCTGTGACTTAGATCTTTCACTCCAAATTATGTTTAGGGAATTCTTCCGTATTGTTCTGAGTACAGACTGGTGGTGTATTTGTGTCCTTATTGTAGTGCATTCCACTCTATGAATACACTATAATTTGTCCACACATTTATATTTAGATTGATTATAGGAAAGAGTAAATTCTATTCTATTGGTTCCTGCCCAGAGCCTTCCACTGCTACTGCTTGTAGTTAGTAAATCTGACTCTTCCCCTTGGTCCACCCTTGTTTCTCTCTCATCTCATTTCACCCCGCTGTCCTCTCTGCCTTACTCTAGGTTCCTTGAGCACATCAACCTTACTTCTACCCTAGGACACTCACAGGGATCTCCCTGGACCTCTCCATCCCCAGATGTTTGCCTTCCTGCTTTATTGTTCAAGTCTTCTCCAGTCTCATCTCACCTAGGCAGCCTTCCCTAACCTCCCAGCCCAAACTGGCCCTATCTCCCACTCATTTGCTCCCACAGCTGCTGTCTTATTTCTCTCCATACCCTCTTCCTATCTATAATCACCCTGTGTATTTGCTTCCTGGTCTATTCCATCTCCCTAAACTGTAGCTGTCCCCCACCACTCTACCCTCAGCAGTTAGAACACTGCCTGGTATGGAGTGGGTGGTTAGCATCTGTTGGATGGTCAACGAGTAAAGCTGTAATGAAATTAATATCTTGAGAGTAGATTAGAGCTAACCAAAAATTCAATTGCTCAATCATTTCTTGTGTAGATTTTATCAAGGATTATTTTATAAAAGGCCTCAAGTTAGTATAGATGATAAAAAAAAAACAGTTGCTCATTACAATGATTTGGTTAGGGAGGGGCATCTTATGGAATGTGAGAAGCTACCATAACATTTATGGAAGTGAGGTTTTAACTTTATCTCTGCGAGTTTTCCTCCCTGTACTTTTCCCTCCACTCCACCATGGTAGAGTGTGTGTGCTCCCAGGGGTGATCAAGCCACAAGACTTAACAAAACATGGGGTGTTACTGCACCAACCAGGACTCTCCTTAGCCAGAGGGAAAGTCTTTACTCAAGCCTGTCTGATAATTTGGGCATAATTCCATTCTGTCTGATAATTTTTTAAAAGATTTATTTATTTATTTATTTGAGAGTCAGAATTACACAGAGAGAGGAGAGGCAGAGAGAGAGAGAAAGAGAGAGAGAGAGAGAGAGAGAGAGAGAGAGAGAGTTCTTCCTTCTACTGGTTCACTCCCCAATTGGCCACAACAGCTGGAGCTGTGACGATCCAAAGCCAGGAGCCAGGAGCTTCTTCCGGGTCTCCCACTTGGGGTGCAGGGGCCCAAGGACATGGGTTATCTTCTACTGCTTTCCCAGGCCACAGCAGAGAGCTGGATTGGAAGAGGAGCAGCCGCGACTAGAACCGGCGCCCATATGGGATGCCGGCGCTTCAGGCCAGGGCGTTAACCCGCTGTGCCACAGCGCCAGCCCCTCTGTCTGGTAATTTGGGCAGGTGGAGAGGCTATCCCCTAGCTGGGCCTGCCACCAAGAGAACAAAACATCACTGAGATACTCAAGACCATTGCTATTCACTTCCTCAACTTTCAGAGCCTCTTTTTATACTCTGTGCATTTGACTTTATTATTTATATGGTTTCATCATAGACATGTAGCATTCATAATTCTTCCCATCTATTTGTTGGACTCTAGTTACTTCTTCATTCTGTATAGCTAGAAAACATAATCACTGAAGCTGGTACAGGAGGAAATTATGGCAAATGATTTTAGGGTATCACATGTTGTCTTTCTCAGAAGCACTGCCTCCCTTAATTTAAAAAAAAAAAAAAGTTCTCAACTATTTGGCTTTATCTCTTTCAACATTAACTTCAAAATCCAGACACCAAATCAGCACGTCAAAGGGAAGCAAAGTGGACAGGTGGTAATAAAATGCGTTTACTCTGATGTCTTGGCAGGGAGGATGAGGTATGGAGAGCAAAACCGCTCATGTCTGAACCCCAAGCACACAGCCAGATCTCAGTGGGTGGCAGTTCCTGGGAGGAGCTGGGTGGATTCACCAGGGGACCCAGCCTTGTTGCAGAGTAGCCTTTGCTCTGCGGATGAAGTCAGCACCACTTAAATCATGCTGAACAAAAAGAAGGGTGACTGGCAGCAAGGCCACCTTTACCAAACACGTCACCCTGTTTACCCACATGAACCAGATGGAAACTAATGAGTCAAGCCCACCAGAATAAAACCATGCTGATTAGGAGATCTAATATCCGTCCAAAGGGGATGGGACCACAAAGACCTCCCATGCCCAGGGACCAGCATTGCTGGGTTGTCAAAATTTAAAAGAGAACTAAAAAAAATGCGTAAGTTTTCTAAAATCATTTCTGGTTCTGAATATTGACAACAAAATTGAATACTTTTTGAAATATTCTGTGGACTGAGTTTGGTGAACCATCAGTTGGGAAATTCATGATAAATATTTAAGCATTTCAATGGGTAAACATCAGGAGACAACTACCCTAGAAGACACAAGAAAATCATCAGATCCCTGCCTCTTTACAGCAGGGTGCTGAGAACTCCAAAGCTATGCATGCAGAGTGATATAGGTATGTTGAATGGTGACTCAGATATAGCCAAGAGCAAGTATTTCAGTGACTTGAATGTGTAGCAGGACATTTCTAAGTCAGACAGGATACTGGAGAGTTCCACATAGCACAAGACTGCCTCATAGGACTGTCGTCACATTGCATCCCACCGTGACAACCAAAACTGCTCCCACAAAACTCTACACAAGACCAACAGACTCACCAACCAAAGGCGCCAACGACTTCTTCAACTGGCTGTGTAACTTTGTGTGATCTACTTGACCTCTTCAAGCTCTTCAGTCTGTAAAATGAGGAAACAGTGGTACCTACATTATAGGTATTTTGTAAAAATTAAATGTATCAACAATTGCAACATATTTAGATGACCAAGCTGCAAGCAAGCATTAGTTTTTTGTGTTGTTGTGCAGTTGGTATCAGACAGTAGTTGCTCTCGGTCATCACTCTTCAATTTGAAGCTACTGCTAATTCTGAGTACTGTAATCTTTCTAGAGTCTAGGAGGTGTTAGCAAAGCAGCAAGTCCTGCAGAGATAGAAAGCCTTATTCATGAGCCTACACAGAGTTGCATTGTTGTGCTTTCATTCTACTTGGAAGACAACCATGAAGATACTACCATCTTCATTTTTTCCAAGCTGCTTTTCATTCAATACTTTGTTTTTACTGTATAAGAAAACATGAAGAGATATTGCTACCATGTCACAGGTGATAAATCTATTTTGTCAGCTTGACTCATGGTCTTTTCAGGAAAGGGCCTAAGTGCTAAACATTTTCTATCACTGCATGGGACTAAGGACAATGAGGGCTCTTAATTAAGGTGTGGTAGTCACATATTAGTGGAAATTCTATCTATATATCTAGCTATCCATAACACACACACACACACGCACACACCTGGGGCTCAGGACTTCTATCTCCTGTCCTCCCCAAGGAATCTGAATATCCCAGCTTTATGTGGCACTTCTGGCCCATCTGTTCCTATATATTGCCCCTGCTCAATCTCTCCCACCAGTTCCAAGTCTGTGGCTGTTGCTTCTCCACACTTCAGCCCTGGGAAGGAACTCAGCACTGTCTTGATTGCTACAAAGTTAAAAACAAAAACAAAACCAGAAACCATTCTCACAGGGAATTTGTACATATTATAGATTTCACAAGATCAGCAGTAATGTGGGATGTTTACCATTGCAAATAATGTGCATCTTACCATTGGATTGTTATTTTTGGAAGGGCTTTTCACTACTCTTCCATGTTACTTGGCTCTCCTCTCTCCGTTCAGTATCCCTGAAGTCAAGTCTCCTCTCCTAAATTTTTCCAGTTCATTTTGCGGACTAATTCCACTGCCTACAATCCCTGCCCCTAGGCCAGGTTCTGCTCACACCCAACGCCTCCTACACATCCTTGAGCATCTGCTCTGGGCCTCACCCTTTCTGGTCCCCATTAGGCTACAATAGAAGACAAATGTGGTGTCAACATTCCTGTCCCCATCACTACAAATGAGGCCACTCCTCGAAAAAGAAGCTGAAGCCTGCACTGGGCTTTGAATAATAAATTTTCCCTCCACTTAGAGGGTCCGTGTCACTGAGGCACAATGGCCTGAACTCAGGAGACTTCGCAGCTTTCACTGTTTTGTGAGATACTTCTATAGAAGCTACTCAGAGCCCTGCGTATGGATCTGACCGAGTTATTATCCAACTATTCACTCTAGATTCCATGCCACATAGGTAGACACAATTTATCCCCAACCCTGTTGTCATCTGAAGAAGGTAGCTGCTAGTGCACCAGGAGGTGACACTCAGTGCCCCAGGTTCTTGTTGGTTAAAGAGTAAGAAGGAATTTGATTAGCCCAGTAAACCTGGGACTACCTCATGTGGTCAAGGACAAAATCAGGTGGCAAGGCACTAAGGATGTGTGATAAATACCAGCAAAAGCAAAACCATTTACTTCAGAATACAGTAAATTCCATGTGTATTATAGCTTTATATTTATATTTCTAACATTCCTACTATTTATTACGAAGAAGTTAAATCTACCCAAGTAAGAATACAAAACTAGGGTAAAATGTAGCAAAGGAAAATGTCAATATTTGCAGTGAAGTCACCAACTGAAATAGCCTTTCCCAAATTTCAGGCCTGGTGCCATCCTTTGGTATTGACCTTATACATATTTTTCATACTGCTGAACTATAAAAATCTGAAACAAAATATTCTTTGAACTAAACTTAAACAAGCCAGCAGTTCATTAAGTTCAATCATGGATTTCATGTTACAAACAAATAAAACTGGCAATCAAAGAAAAAATCTCTCTCAGACACTAAAATTCTTTTCCTCTCTAGAAGAAAATAACGTAAATATTCACATTTCCCCTTCTTTCTTGTATTCTGTGATCCATTGATTCAAGAGCCAAAGAGAATAATTTCTCCGGCACATAAAAGCTTGATTAATCATAATTCAATTTTTTTCTCCTCAACCCTCAAAAAAAGGAAGGAAAGTGACAACTTTTAAAATAACTCAAATACAGTGCTTATAGATACACAAAATTTAACTTTTCTTTTTAAATTAGTTTTTACAGATTCAATGTGCTTTGTAGATACAATTATAAGAACATAATGATACTTCTTTCCTCCGTCCTTCCCCCCTTCCCCCTCTCTTCCTTCTATCCTTCTTCTTTCTCCTTTTTTTCATTTTCTTTAGTTTTTGAGATAAGTTACTTTAAATTTACATTACAGTAAAAAGACTTAGTATTTCCGTATATAAGAAGTTTAACAAGTAACAAGCAGAAAGATCCTAGTTCAGTGACAATATAGACAATGGCTATAAGTAATAATTGAATGTAAAAATGACCATTTCACCCATATACAGTAAATTTTAAAGTCATCACAGATCATTGAAACTATAGTACTACAACACTTAATCACTGGTTTCACAAAAGTACAAAACAAAGTTTTACAAAACTATTCGCAGCAATACTGATACACACAGACATTTCTTTTTTCTTTTTTTATTTTTGGTTTATTTTTTAAATATTTGCTACCGCATATAAGGGAGGACATACAGTATTTGTATTTCTGGGTCTGGCTTATTTCACTCAACATGATGTCCTCCAGTTGTGTCCATTTTGCTGCAAACGCTAGCATTTCATTCTTTTTGTTTTAATAACTGAATAATATTCCATTGTGTATATATACCGTATTTTCTCTACCCATTCATCTGATGATGGACACCTCAGTTGATTCTGAATTTTGACTATTCTCAACAGTGCTGCTATAACCATGGTGGTGCAGGTATCTGTTTTTTACACTGTGTTCAAGTCTTTTGGGTATATACCCAGTAGTGAGATTGCTGCATCATATGGTAAGTCTGTTTCCAGTTTTCTAAGAAATCTCTACATTGTTTTCCATGGTGGCTGCACTAATTTACATTCCCACCAACAGTGTATAAGTGTCCCCTTTGTCCACATCCTCGCCAGCACTTGTTACTCTCTGTGTTTTGGATCTTAGCTATTCTGACAGGCATGAGGTGATATTTCATTGTGGTTTTGGTTTGCATTTCCCTGACGGCTAATGATGCTGAGCATTTTTTCATATATTTGTTGGCCATTTGTATTTCTTCTTTTGATAACTGTCTATTAAATTTCTTTGCCAATTTCTCAACTGGATTGGTTGTTTTTGTAGAGTTTTTTTTTAAGCTGCTAACACATTGGGGATATTAATCCTTTGTCAAAAAGTGGTTTGCAAGATTTTTTTTTTCCTATTCTGTTGGATGTCTCTTCACTCTGCTGGTTGTTTCCTTTGCTGTACACAAACTTCTGAGTTTGATATCATCCCATTTATTTAGTTTGCTTTTGTTACCTGTGCTTTGGCTTGTCCAAGAAGTCTTCCCCTACACTTATGTCTTAGAGTAAATTTTGAGGCAACTACCCCAATATACAATTTAAAGAACAAGACAGAATACAGCAAGAAATCTCTCCCAGCCCTGTGTTCATTTTTAGTAGTGCAAGATACACTTTATGTATTTTTGGCTATGTTTAAACCATTCAAGAACTACTGCTATAACATATTTGTCACTTCATAACCTTTGTTTCACAATTTCAATTTAAAAAAAACTTTATTCATCACCCAACTCAAAGACTATTAGGCACATTTTAAGTATGCTGCCACCAAGTGGCAGTCCTGCTACAGTCCCCTGATCCAAATTTTAAAATCTGGCTTTCCCTGTCATTCAAGAGTAGATCTCTGCTAATACCTTTGTCTTTACATACTTATTAGGCCTTTTTATCAACTTATTCTCCCACTATTGACATTTGAAAACAGCTACACTTGCAGTTTCCTAAAATATATTTCCTTGTCTTCTAGTATAAATTCCTTCAGAATGAAAATTCTAAATAGAAACAGAATTGTCTTCCATATGTGAGACAACTTAGCTATATTTAAATGGGCAATCTCAAAGATTATATTCTAAATCAGTTTTTTTAAAAAATTAACATCTAAGTTGCAACTAAGTACTTTTTCACCAACTCTTAGCTTTTCTTTAAATTGCCTTATCTGAATTGCTAAGCTTGGCATCAAAATCCCTTCTCAGCAATTTGTTCAGAACTTCTGAGTTCTCTCAAATTCAAATAGCCCTCTGGGCTTTGCTAACATCCATATATTCTCTTTCCCACTAACAGAGAGTCTAGGCACCTCATCCAGTCAGAGGGAATGAATTCCAAGCTACTACTTCCTCCTTCTTCATGTGACAGCTGAGAGTACACAAACCTTCTTTCCTCTTTGTCTACAAGTTGCTAAGTTTCCTCTTTATTTTTGTCCCGACTTTCCCAATCCCCAATCAGCGATTTCCAGTAAGAGCATCTGGCAGAACTTGTTAAAAGTCATTTCTGTAGAGGACTTAATTAGTTAATCAAGTGCTCAACTACCTTTGCAAAATACTCAGATGGCTCAGCCTTGTAAACTGTCTTAGTGAGTCTGGGGATGGGGAAGGAGCCTGGCCAGCCACAGAACCTGTTTTCTAGAGACAACTAGATGCCTTCCTTACCTGGAGCAGATTTCTTCTGCAATGAAAAGTTCTGTGATTTTTTTTTTTTATTTGTTGAGCAGAGACTTAAATTGTTTCCTGATGGAGTTTTCTGTATTGCTTTGGGAGTATATTTTACAGTCCATTCAAACTCAAAATAACCATGTACATGGCATCAAGAAGGAATGAAAATAGTAATTTAAAAAAATAAGATTCATAAATTGGCCACAGAGGTTCTCTTCTTCTAATCAAAAATGTACAAACCTTGCTTTTCCTCTTGTTTTGCATTATCTGCCACCTCCCCTCCTCCCTTCTCCACACTCTTATCTGCCTCTCCTTCTGCATTTTATCCTTTTCTCAATGCCTTGCTTCACCTGCACTTCCGCTAACTGGGTTCACCAGTCACCCTCCATCCCATCAAACTCACAGGAGTTTACAGCACCTGCACATGTGCAGCATCTCCTCAAACCTCTGCCTGTTCCAAGCAGTTCCCACAGGACCCACAGACAATCCTGCGCCATGAGGGAAATTCAGTTGAGACGCACATGCATCCTTTGCAGAAGAGTAAGGGTTTAATCAACCCCCAAAATAGTTAAAACACATTTTTTCTCTTCATTGCCATTTCCACAGATCTAGAAGAAAGGAACATTGCCTCTGATGCAAACTCAACCTCTTTGGAGTTTTTCACCTGTCAAGTTTTAGGGGACCAGACTAGCTGAACTCTAAGGTATCTTCTAGCTTGAACTTAATATATGCCTTCTGACTCAACCCCATTGGTCTCTCTTGGCCAAAGAGGGCTTGGAGGGAGCTTGAGATCATCTTCAAGGTATAGGATGCTTTATGAATAAACAAATATAAAACCACAGTCAATGGAATTTCCATGGTAGGAGTCAGTGGTGGGGGTCAAGGGAGAGAGATTGCTACTTTTCATAATTTTTCTGAACTATCAGATTGCTTATCATGAGGATATAATGCTTTTATAAAAAAGAGTAATAAGAAAGAATCCTAGAATCATAACATTGCCTAATGAATTCTAATGAATAGTATACAGTATATATAATATATATGAAATATATATTGAATATATGAATTCTAAAGGGTAGTATAGATGTGAAAGGCCTAGAGCTTATATTAGTCAGTATCTCCTAGAGATTTCCTAGAACTGAACATAAACTCTGGAGTCTCCCTGTATTTTAAAATATTTGTGAATGAGTGTTTAGATGAATGTTTCAATGGATGAATGAAAGTCATGTGAGGAAGGACAATATACTGGCAGGTGTTTGGCTTAGTGGCTAAGATACTGGTGAGGATTTCTAAGTCTCATATTGAAATACCTGAGTTCGATACATGGCTCTTTTTCCTGATTGCAACTTCTTTTTAATGCAGACTCTCAGAGGCAGCAGTTGTTGATTCAAGTGCTTGGGTTCCCTGTTCCCATGTAGCCACACTCAGTTGAGTTCCCGGCTCCTGGCTCTGTACTGCCCCTCACCCCCAGCTGTTCTGGGCAAATGTATAGTGAACCAGCAAATGGGAGCTGTTGATTCCTCTCTCTCTCTCTCTCTGCTCCCTCTAAAAGAAAGGTTTGAGGTGGGGTGAGGGAGTGGGGAAGAAGGCCAGGCAGGATCGGTAGAACTTAATATTGGAATACATAGTACACAGGTTGCCTCCATGGGAATTACAGAAACAGTGTCTCTTAAGAGTATGCACATTTGTACCAAGGTGGAGGCAGCTAGTTTGGGATGAACCCCTACTAGCCCTCTCACTGGGCTTTTTATGTAATGAAAAACCTGATTAAAGGTAGAATACAGCCCTGAGTTAAGAACATATTTTGGAAACCAGAGCATGGGTTCAAATCCTCTCTCTTCTTACTAATGCTATGACCTTGGTCAAGTAATTAAGGCTCCAGTTTTCTTAGAAATGAAGTGGAAATAAAGTACCTAGTCAACAGACTTGTTATAATGATCTAAAACTGAATGCATGTAATGCAGCATTGAGAAAGTTTTTTAGATCTTAACTAGTCAATCAATGTTTGCTATCTCCCATATTCCTGCTTCTTTATTTTGGGCATATATGCAAAGCCTGTGACTGAAACAGTGACTTAACTGAATATGTGTGCAGGCTTCATCTTCCAGTATAAAAAAAAAAAGCACTGAATGTGGAGTCTTGAAATCCCTTTCCTCGTGACTCCTCTGCCACTCATCAACTCAAACCTAAGGAAACCTAAGTGACTTGAAGCAGCTCACTTCTCCTCCTTGACTATCAAGTTTCTTTGGCTCTAAAGTAAAATAATTATGCTGTTAGCCTTGTTTGCAGTTCAAATGAGATAGTGGATAGGGAGGTGTCTTCTTTCATTATAAAGTCCTACTCAATCTGAAGATACTGCAAGTAATTAAAGAACACAAAGCATGAACCCATTCCTACACATCTCTGGTATCTATAACATGGGAGTCATTCGATAGATACTTCTGTATTTAAAATATTAATAAAATTTGTCAATGAATGAAAGTTTAGTTGTGTTTTTTGAAAAGGGATAGGTGTCACCTGTACCAATATGATCTGGGAAACTCGGGGGTTTGCTTTATTAAAGTATCCATGGGGCTAGGCTAGACCAGTGGTTATGAACCTTTACAGCACACTGAACTGAGGGTCTTGAAAAAATTTTGATACCTGCGTCCCACCCTTGATAATGTGGATGAGATATTTCTCAGTGCTGTCCATGCTTATGGCTGATTCTAAACTAGTGCTGAAGTTGACCATCTCTGCTCCAACTGAATGAGCCTGGGTGGTCATTCAGTATTTGGCAACTCAGAATCATTTCTAACCCCATCTCCCTAACCACTTCTGTCCACCAAGGCTGGAAGAAGAAACAGTTCATTTTCTCAACCTTCGATATGGTTGTGGGTAACTGTGTGCCTGGGTCTGGATCATGAGTCAGAAACCTACTGGATGGAGGGCAATGCCTTCTTTGATGCTTTTACAGTCCTGATAAAAAAAAAAAAGACAGACATGCCTACTGCACCTCCTCTCCTTTGACCTTCCAGTCTTGAACACATGTGTGGCCAGCCCTGCTGCAGACCACAAGAGAAAGGCCAAGCAAGCGAACATTAGAGGCATCTGCTTTGACATTGTAAAGCCTCTGAATCAACATTAGCAATCACCCTCCTCTGACTTTCTCATTCTGTGAGAAAAACAAACTTGTAATTTGCTTAAGCTACTGAAATCCAGCTTTCTGCTACATGCAACTGATCAAAGTCCTAGCTGACACAAGGAGATCCTGCCTATTTTCTTTTGCCCCAATCTTCAGAAATGATGCCAATATATTAAAACTTTTATGTAAAGCGACTGCAAGTTTACTTTAGAAGAAATTTGAAGAGTTGCTAACTCAACTGAGGGTGTGGCTTCCTGTAGTTCAAAACCTTCAGAGGCTGCCCTACCTGTAGGAATGCCCATGATGTAAGAAAGAGAAAGGGCTTCCATTAGATGATTTCCTGGAAAGTTTTACTTCTTAATTGTTCCTTTACAGAATTATGCAACATTAAGTGTAGGCATTAGAGAAAAAGTACACCCTCCATTCTCCACCTCTATCCCCTCCTAAACTTGAGTGACTGCTTGAGGAGCAACTAATAGACTTAGCTCCTGGCTGATTCTAGCAGCACTTTGTGGACTTTCTGTAAAGAGCTAGCCCAGTGGCTTCCTTATCTCAATCATTTCCTCTTCCTACCAAGTTTCCAGGGGCTGTTAGCACACTTTACTGAATAGGCTGCAAGATGTCTATCACTTCAAGCAGAGCATCCTCAAGATCACTAAAGACCCCATCCTCATACTTTTGCTCCAGGGATTGTCACACCCAAAGTCCCTAAATAAAAGGACAGAAACAGAAGAACAGAGTTCCTCTCCTGAGCATGACCTAAGGATTGTGCAATTCCCTACAGCTCTCTCTAAGAAATGCAGATGAATGTAAGTTTATCTCACTGTTGACTTGCCTGTGAGGTCTAGTCTGCATCTCATGGCATTTGTAGCTCTTTCTTTCTTTTCTTTGGCTCTTTACAGCACACTAAAGCAGAAGATTCTCTTCATGGATCCAAGATATTGTAGTTCTTTTTTTTAAAAAATTATTTATTTGAGAGGCATAGTTACAGACAGAGAGAGGGAGAGACAGAGAGAAATGCCTTACATTCATTCATGCCCCAAATGGCCACAATGGCCAGAGCTGGGCCAAAATGAAACCAGGAACCAGGAGCTTCCTCCAGGTCTCCCATCTGGGTGCAGGGGCCCAAGGACTTGGGCCATCCTCTTCTGCTTTTCCAGGCTATAGCAGAGAGCATGATCAGAAGAGGAGTAGCCGGGACACAAACTGGAGCCCATACAAAATGCTGGTGCCACAGGCAGAAGCTTAGCCTACTACACCACAGCACTGGCCCCAGCTATTGTAGTTCTTTCTCCTACTCTCCAGCCCTTAACCTGTGATCTCTACCAGGCTAGGCAGTCACTTGAACTATATTACAAAGTAATATATTACCACAATTCCCCTTGCTCAACAAAGTTCAAAGGCACCTATGGAAATCTTGCCATTTTATAAACTCCAAAAATCCTTCCATTGTTATCCCCACCACTCTCACATGAAGCCTTGGTATGTTGTTTTATTTACTTCTTGCTTCCCAAACATAATGTGAAAATCCCAACATGATTCCTGCAGTTATGATTAAAGATAATAATTTCATAAAGTTGCTTAACTATTGCAATTACCTGGGCAGTTGTTTAAAATACACTTTCCCAGAATCTGCTCTAAGAAAACTTGATCCTTTAGCTCTGATAAAGGGCTTAGGAATTTGCCTTTCACAAATATGTAATTTTACATGGCTCAACAAATCTGAGAAACAACGATGACTACTAAAGAGGAAGAAATGTCTCTTTCCTATGTTGATTCTCTTCTAAACCTGTTTTTCAAAGCCTAACTCAAACTTCTGCTATCCAAAGCTCCCCCAGACCACTTCAACCCATGGTCCAGTCACCTTGTCCTCCACTCACCTTCACTTGGCACTGAGCTTTGTGTCCTGTGGCTCTGCCTTCTGTCCTTAACCCAAGGTACTTACAGAGGTGTGCATCAAACTCACTTGGGGAAGTGCTTTCAGAGTGTGAATGCTGGGATGCCTTTGCTCCTGGTGACTTTTTCCAGAAGGTACAGGGTGAGGGCAATTCATCTGCATTTTGAAAAAAGCTCTCTAGGTGATTCTGGGGAGTTCCCACCCACTTTTACCAGACCTCCCACAACACATCTTCAGGAATTCCTGCACTGATCACACTAAGAGATCTTTGAAGCCAAGGGTAGTGTCTGGCACTTGTTTCTAGTTTTCAAAAGGCTTCTACATAACTTTGAGTTTGGTAAAATGAGTATTCAATCAAGATGTATGGATTTTTTATATAGTTGATGATTGCATGAAAAGGGTAAAAAAATGGCCTCTACAATAGCCAATAATTGATTTACATTAACCTTCCATTCCTAATCCACATACTTACAGTATGTAGTTTGCTACAAATTCTGAAATGTCTGATGGTCTACTTGTTCTGTATATGAGAATGTAATCACTGATATTTCAAAATTAGTTTGAAGTGCTGCATACATTAGAAAGGAAAATGACCTCTCACTATTCCTAGGGCACCAAACCAAAGGTATACTTTACCCATTCCAAAGGTCAAACACATTGGAAAATCTGGGGCTGTATCCAGAGGCATTGTCAATATGAACAGCCAGACTCAATGGAGATTTTCAGCAACCATCAAGTCTATTCTGACATTCTTTAAAAATTGAAACTGCCTTGATTCTAACACTAAAACAGCTACCCTCAACAGGCAACAAAATCAGCAATCACTTGCTGGTATCACACCTAACAACTGGAGGGACTAATATGGCAGCCCAGATAGTGCACTCTACATATGATACTGTACAAAGGACTTCACTCCTGAATTGTCAAGGCAGTACCCTAAAATGTAGCATGCTGCTAATAAATGAAAATCAGGTACTAACGGTTTAAAGTGATTTATTTGTGATGTTAGTTTTCATTACACATCACGGCCTCAAGGAAAAAGAATGTAAGACAGCTAAGCTTTGATTGACTAGGAGATGCAGGTGATGGCAATAGGGCTAATGATGGCATACCAGTGAAGGTTCCGGCAGGCAAATACCTGAAAAAGCTGAGAGCCAGAAAGGGCCAGGAGAGGTGAGAGGAAGGTGCTGAAAGGAAGTGACTTAAAAGTACTGGGAACACGGATGTACTGTTTGAGATTACAAAAGTTGTGTTCCAGGAAGTTGTACAAATTTAATTACCAGGACTGAAAATGGACAAGTCAATTTAAAGCTCAAGAGAGAAATAAAAAAAGCCACCAGAAGGGAGAAAACAAAACAAGTATCTACACAAATGCGTAAACACAGAAATTCAAGAAACAAGATTAAAGAACCACATGAACTCCCAAAGGAACACAGTAACACTTCAATATTAGAATGTGAAGATGGAGAGATTGATGAAATGCCAGAAATGGAATTCAAAAGATTAATCATAGGATTACTCAAAAGCAATCTGAAGCAAATTCATGAATTAAGAAACCCACACATGACATAAATGAAATGTCTTCCTAGGCAATTGAGACTTTAAATAGATATCAACGTGAAATATCAGAAATAAAAAATTCAATAGGTCAAACATAAAATATAGTGGAAAGCCTTAACAACAAACTTTGTGAGGCAGAAGAAAGAATATCCAAATTAGAAGACAAATCTTTGGGAAATCTTTCAGTTAGAACAACAACAAAAAAATTAGAAAACTTAAAAATATTGTTAGAGATTTATGGGACACTATCACATGACCTAACATATGGGTCTCAGGAATTCCTGAAGATGTGAAAGAGAGAATGGACTAGAAGGCCTATTTAGTGAAATAATTACAGAAAAGTTCCCCATCTGGAGAAAGAAACATCCAAGTACAGGAAGCATATAGAACACCTAATAGACATGACCAGAAAACACCTTCACCATGATACATTGTAGTCAAATTTTCCACAGTCAAACATAAAGAAGATTCTAAAATATGCATGAGAGAAATGCCAGATTACTTTCAGAAGATCTCCAACTATACTCACAGCTGATTACTCATCAGAAACTCTACAGGATAGGAGAGAATTGAGAGACTAAGTACAAGTCTTTTTTTTTTTTTAATTTTACTATTTCAATTTTTAAATTTTGTTTAAGTTATACGAGTTTCATATATTTCATATTTACAGGTTTATCAAGAATACTGTACTCTGCAAAGCTCTCATTTATGAATGAAGGTGAAATAAAAACCTTCCATAACAGAGAATGAATGAATTTATCACCACTTGTCCAACTTAACAAAAGATGTTTAAGGATGTGCTACACTCAGAAACACAGAAAAATAATCATCACTACGAAAGAATGTGAATGCAGAAAATCTCCCAGTAAAAGCACAAAGGAAATCCAAAGTAAACATAGGAATATTTATGAAAAATTACAGGGCCAAGTCGTTACTCATCAATAGTAACCTTGAATATAAATGGCCTAACTCTCCAGTTAAAAGATATACACTGGCTGAATAGATTTTTTTAAAATGACCCATATATTTGTTACCTATAAGAAACACATCTCACCAACAAAGATACATGTAGACTGAAAGTAAAAAGATATAGAAAGATATCCCATGGTAACAGAAAGCAAAAAAGGTCAGGTATAGTCTCCCTATTGACAAAAGAGACTTTAACACAAAAATTGTTAAAAGAGACAAAGAAGGGCACTATGTAATGATTAAGGGATCAATTCAACAGAAAGATGTGACCATTATAAGTGTATATGAACCTAGTTTCAAGGTGCCTGGCTATTTAAAAGTAATATTAACAGAGCTAAAGGGAGAGCCGGAATCCAATACAATAGTAATGGGGAACTTAACACCCTATGTTCATCAATGAGCAGATCAACTAAACGGAAAATCAAAAAAGAAACAACAGAGCTAATCAACACTTTGGACCAAACAGATGTTCTGATATCTATGGAACTTTACACCCCACAATTGCAGAATACACATTGTTCTCATCAGTGCATGGAACTTTCTCTAGGATAGACCATATGCTAGACCATAAAGCAAGTCTCAGCAAATTAAAAAAAAAAAAAACTGAAATCATACCATGTTTCTTCTCAGACTACAATGGAATGTATCTGGAAATTGACAACTCAAGAATCTCTAGAACATAAGCAGAAAAACTGGAAGCATACCCCCTAAGATTAGAACCAGACAAGAATATCCACTCTCACCACTGCTATTCAATATTTTCCTGGAAGTTTTAGCCAGAGCCATCAGGAAAGAAAAAGAAATCAAAGGGATGCAGATTGGAAAGAAGGAAGTCAAAGTATCCCTATTTGCAGATAACATGATTCTATACAAAGGAGATCCAAAAGACTGCCTTGAGAGACTATTAGAACTCATCAAAGAGTATGGTAAAGTGGCAGGATATATAATTAACAAACACAAAAATCAATAGCCTTTGTATACACTGACAATGCCATGGCTGAGAAATAACATCTAAGATCAATCCCATTCACAAGAGCTACAAATTTTAAATACCTAGGCATAAATTTATCCAAGAACATCAAAGATCTCTATGATGAAAATTATAAAACATTATTAAAGAAAATAGAATACATTTAAAAAGGAGAATATTACACACTCATATACTGGAAGAATAAATATCATGACAATGTCCATACTACCAAAAGTAATTAACAGATTCAGTGAGATCCCAATCAAAATACCAATGATATTATTCTCAGATCTAGAAAAATGATGCTAAAACTCATATGAAAATACAAGGGACCCCGATTAGCTAAAGCAATCTTATACAACAAAAACAAAGGGGGAGGCATCACAATACCAGATTTCAAGACTACAATTCTACAGGGCTATCATAATCAAAACAGCCTGGTACTGGCACAAAAACAGATGTGTACACCAATGAAACAGAAAAGAAATTCCAGAAATCAATCCATGCATCTGCAACCAACTTATTTTTGACAAAGAAGGGAAAATCAATCCCTGGAGCAAGGACAGTCTCTTCAATAAATGGTGCTGGGAAAATTGTATCTCTGCATGTGGAAGTATGAAACTTACCCCTACCTTATACCTTACACAAAAATCCACTCAAAATGTATCAAAGACCTAATTCTATGACCCATACCATCAAAGTACTAGAGAATATTGAGGAAACTCTACATGACATTGACATAGGAAAAGACTTCATGGAAAAGACTCCAAAAGCACAGGCAATCAAAACCAAGACGGATAAATGTGGTTACATCAAATGGAGAAGTTTCTGCACTGTAAAAGAAGCACTTAGTGAAGAAAGAGACACCTGACAGAATGGGAGAAAATATTTGCAAACTATTCAATTGATAAAAGGTTAACATCCAGAATCTATAAAGAGCTCAAGAAATTCAACAACAACAAAATAAACAAACCAGTTAAGAAATGGGCAAAGGACTTGAACAGGCATTTTTCAAGAGAGGCAATTCAGATGGCCAACAGACACTTGAAGAAATGCTCAGGATTAGTAGCCATCAGGGAAATGCAAATCCAAACCACAATGAGGTTTCACCGCACCGCAGTTAGGATGGCTCTCATACACAAATCAACAAACAACAAATGTCAGAGAGGATGTGGGGGAAAAGGACTCTTGTCCACTGTTGGTGGGAATGTAAACTGGTCCAGCTACTGTGGAAGACAGTATGGACATATCTCAGAAACCTTAATATAGACCTACCATATGACCCAGCCATACCATTTGTGGGATTTTACCCAAACCAAAAGAAATCAGCATATGAAAGAGTTGCCTGTAACCCTATATTCACTGCATTTCAATTCAAAATAGCTAAGATATGGAATCAACTCATATGCACACCAATTGATGACTGGATAAAGAAATTATGGCTGGCATACACACACACACACACACACACACACACTATGGAGTACTAATCAGCTGTCAACAATATGAAATCCTGTCTTTTGCAACAAAATGGATGCAACTAAAAATCATTATATTTACTGAAATAAGCCAGTTCCCAAAAGAAAGATATCATATATTTCCCCAGTTCTGAGGTAGCTAACAGAATACCTAAAAGGTAACATATTGGAGTGAAATGGACATTTTGAGATTCGATTGACTGTTTACAGCCCTTGTCTCTTCTGTTGAGGGACAGTGTTTTTTTCTTCATACTATTTGTTGAACTCTTTACTTAGTATAGATTTAACCTTATGATCATTAAGTAAACTGAAAACAGATCTTTGTAAAAATTAAGAGAGGGAATAAGGAGGGATGAGGAAGAAGGGTTGGAGCATGGGTGGGAGGAAGGGTAAGGAGGGAAGTATCACTATGTTCCTAACATATGTGGATATATGAAACTTGTATAACAAATAAAATTTTAAACCTGTTGGAAAACAAGATAAATAAAGTATGATTCTTATTCAGGAATTATTGATTTAACTCATACACAGAGACTATCCAGCACAGCACTGCTATGGGTTCCCCAGTAGATCTCTTCACTTCAATCCAAACATTGACATATACTCCTTGGGACCACTGAGACACTATATTGTGAATGGACTGTCTCATAATGATGCTGTCTCAGATAAACATACCAGTAGTTTGTCTTCTCATGGAGTTAGGCTCACATCATTGGAGTTGATAATGTAGAATATAAACATTTTTCAGCACTTGACTTTTCAAAACCAAGAAATCCTTGAAAACCCAAGGAAATAATGAAAGAGACTGTGAACAATAAGAGACAAAGACAAAGCTGGGGAGAGAGGTTGGCGAGAAAAAGCAGAGGGGAAAAAGGGAAGGGGAAAAGGAAGGCAGGAATCCAACACTTTGAACGTAATCTTCAAATGATCTGGGAGGTCTCCACGGAGGAGGGGTGATCTGAGTTTATCAGAACTGGATGGCAAGAGTGAAGAGCTGGGATGATACAAATGGATTCATTCCTTTCCATATCCATGCTAAGGTTCCAGCCTTCAGTGCTTCTCCAAATCCAGTGTCTCTTCTGGTGTGTATTAGCTCTGGCAGCTGCTGTGAGAGCACTGTCACTCAGAGCAATGTCTTTAGAGAATGTGCTCGGAATGTGTCTGGGGTGCAGGAAGTTAACTCAATTCTAGCAGTAGTTCATGCTTTAACAAAAACTGGAATACTCTGTGAATTCTGACTTCCTTGTCAAAGCAGAATCCTATGTAAGCTGCTGAATTTATGTGGCTATGTCAGGCCTCTTCCAAAAGGTACCAGAATGAGTTAACAATTCTGCAAATATAGAAAGTGTGGCCTCTGAGGGTCACTTCTAGATTTTCTAGGAAAATTTCCTAGGAGATGAAAATAGACTGAGTTTTTTTTTTTTTATTATCTAGCTATCATCTATCTATCTATGGTTCTAAATTTATAAATCTTTAATTGTACTCACTTCTACAAGTCTAGTCCTTAAAAAAGCTATTTCATATTCTACTATAATCATAATCAAGCACATATATTCTGAAGTTTGAGACCTGGAAATTAACAATAAAATTTAAGAAGGAAATTGTGATACCCATTTTATCCATGTCATGGTCCACAATGATATGCAATGAAGCAGTTCCATGAATGAGCTTTAGGGTCACCAGATGGAGATCTAACACCAGGTATTATATACAGAGAGAAAATAGCATATGAGGGCTGAACCCCACTTTCTCATCTGTGTAGTAAGCATTATAGGAAGCTACCTGATAGGGCTGTGTTAGGGAGTGGGTAGTTTCAGTGATAGGACAATTGCATGATGGTTAATTTTATATGTCAATTTGACTGGGCTAAGAGTTGCCCAGATAGCCAGTAACACATTATTTCTGGATATGTGTGCATGTCTATCTGTCAAAGAGATTATCATTTGAATTCGCAAACAGAGTAAAGAAGATTGTTCTCATCGATGTGAGTGACCACCATCCACTCCACTGAAGGCACTAATAGAGCAGAAAGGTGAAGGAAGAATCTTTTCTAACATTCCATCGGTTATGTATCCCCAGAGAACATTGACCAATACAGACTGTGACTATGGTTCTTGCCAGAAGCTGGAAGCCATTGTGATGCCCTGAGCCAGGAGTCAGGTGACCTCATTCTAGGCCCAGGTCTACCACATGTTAACATCTGCCCTTTATTTTTTCCTTTCATCCCATTAGGTTTGAGTTTCTCCATCTGTGAAATGGAAGTCTTCAATTGGTTGAGGCTGGACTAGCTCTAACTAGAAATAAATGGATTCTTCTATAGAATATTTTCTTTATGGAGAAAACTGGGATAGTCAGATGAAAAGGCTCTGTGAGGGAAAGTGATGCCCCTAGATGATCATGATGGCCTTCCTCAAGGCACAGCACAACTACATGTGAATTAGGCACTCTTAAACTTGGTCAAGGTACAAAGCCCAAACATTGTATTTCTAAAATTTCCACCTTTTTTTCTTCTAAGTCCTTTGTCCATCTTCTCCTCTGTCCCTCCTCTCCAGCCAATTGCTGCTAAAAAATTTATATACCCCCACCTGACCTCCATTGCCCCATCCCCACCTCCACACCCCATCCCAATGAAACAGGAGCTTCTGCCGAACTGGTTTGGTGAAGTTGTCGGGTGGGGAGTTTCGTTCCATAAACATTAAAAGCTTCACGGAAACCAGTCAAGGTTAGAGTTAGGTGGGAGGCAAAGCCACAGAATAAAAGAACATGATGCGGACCGAATTTCAAGACAGACATGTTTTGCAATGATGAGAAAGGGAAAAAGACAGAATCCCACTGGGTGGAGCAGTGTAAAGAGGGAAGGGGGGAGGAACCACTTGGCTCTAAGGCTCAGTTCTAGTAAAGCAGACACACCAAAAGCGTCCACCCCAAAGCATCTACCCTAATAAATGGACTCCAGAAATCCGAAATGTAGATGTTTCCAGGCAGAGGTCAGAATCTGAATTCATAGGAAGTGTGCGAAAGGGAAATAGGTTAGAAGTGATAATTTGGGAAGAATTAATGAGAACTATAATAAACTCATACCTTGATATGTATTTTTACTGTGTGATAATCTTTCTGACTGCAATAAAATAACAAATCAAGATATTTGAAGATTAATCTGTCTAAAACTTTGCTTCTCTATGCAGTTCCACCCTTAGTTATCCATAAAGACTTAAGACCCTGAAACATTAAGGTGAAGATGTATGATCACACCTATAGTCAACAATGAGTGGCAAAGGAAATAGAAAGGCACTAGGGTTGATGCGTTACAAGGGTGCTTAAGTCCTAGAGATATATTGGAATTATGCTGAAAGAACTAGTGTCAGTTTAGTTCTTTTAAGGACTAGCTTCTCAGACTTGACTATGCATCAGGGTCTCCTGAATAAGCTGTGACAACACAGATGGCAGTACCCCAACACCAGGTATTATGACTCAGTAGATATGGCATGGGACATGAAAACACATTTTTAATATGATCCCTGGTGGCCAGCGCCGTGGCTCATTAGGCTAATCCTCCGCCTAGTGGCGCCGGCACACGGGGTTCTAGTCCCGGTCTGGGCGCCGGATTCTGTCCCGGTTGCCCCTCTTCCAGGCCAGCTCTCTGCTGTGGCCCGGGAATGCAATGGAGGATGGCCCAAGTCCTTGGGCCCTGCACCCCATGGGAGACCAGGAGAAGCACCTGGCTCCTGGCTTCGGATCAGCACAGTGCGCTGGCTGCAGCGCGCTGGCCGCGGTGGCCATTGGAGGGTGAACCAACAGCAAAAGGAAGCCCTTTCTGTCTTTCTCACTGCCCACTCTGCCTGTCGAAAAAAAAAAAAAATGATCCCTGGTGATACTGATGCTACAGATCTGTGATTGGCTTATAGCATTGCTTGGAGTCTGATTTTTTTTTAAAGATTTATTTGAAAGTCAGAGTTACACAGAACAAGAAGGAGATGCAGAGAGAAAGAGGCCTTCCATCCACTGGTTCACTCCCCAGATTGCTGCAATGGCTGCAGCTGGGCCAATCTGAAGCCAGGACACTGGAGCGTCTCCTGGGTCCCCCGCGCAGGTAGAGGGGCCCAAGTACTATGGGCCAACTTCTACTGTTTTCCCAGACCATAGCAAAGAGCTGGACTGGAAGTGGAACAGCTGGGACTTGAACCACACCCATATGGGCTCCTGGCACTGCAGGTGATGGCTTTACCAAACACTTTGCCACAGTGCCGGCCCCCATGGAGTCTGATTTTTGTAACTGATAATGCCGCCTTGATCAACTTACTTTACCCAATTTCCAATACAAGTTGAGGAACATGGTTCCAATCTATGGCCAATGGAATGATAAACTGATGTAGTGAGCAATTCAATTCAAATACAGGAGCAAAATCTGGGGAAATGATTCATATACTTATCTACTTTCAAAACTCCCAAAATCTACAAATAGGCTTTGCCACAACCCTGTGTTGAGCTTAAACAAGTGGAGCCTGGCATAATTTCCATTCACATCTTGGAAATAATACAAGGTTTCTATAAATACCCTCTCTATTCCCTCCCTATTTATTCATTTCCTTCCTCCCTTTGTTTCCTCCCTCCTTTGTTTCCTTCCTTCCTTCCTTCTTTCCTTCCTTCCTTCCTTCCTTCCTTCCTTCCTTCCTTCCTTCCTTCCTCTCTCCCTCACTCACTCCCCCATTATTGGCTACATCCTTGTTTCTTTCCATTTTCCCTCCAAGTGGCATTGAATCAATAATAACTATAATAAAACAACTAAATGAAATCGACAAAGTACAAGTTGGAATTCATCTCAACACTATTTATCTTCAAGGCCAATGTTGTTTTCCCTGAACTTTTTCCTAATGGGAAGGAACTGAAGTCCATCTTGGAAATCTTCCCAGCACCCGTATAGGGGTAAGCTCCTGTGACTAAGCCTCCTACTCCACCATGCCATTCAGTAGGACTTTAGGGTCTAGCCAGCAGAAGGACAAGGGCAGCCAAGAAAGTCAGGAGAGAAAATCATCCATCTCACTGTCAATGGCATGCATCACTCCAATACTTCAAGACCTATATACACACATTATTTTGCATGATTTATGGCCCTAATTACATCCCAGTGGCAGTATTCCATCAGCTAACAATGCATATCCTAATCACCTTTTCTTCATACAAATGATTTCCTTAACTTTGCATGCATAACTTAACAGCTTTTATTTTAAAAACTCATGTTAACAGCTTTCCTGTGGTAACCAGTAGGGGTGCTATGATAAGAATCTAATTTGCTGTAAAAATGACTCATTTGTCAAATAAGCATTAAAATAATTGTTCCCCTTTTGACTGTTACCCTGCTGTTTCCAGTCATTTTCCAAAACTAAATTATTTACTCATTTGAAAGTTCAGCTGTGCATATTTTAATTGATATTCTCTCATAGGACTCATATTGTTAATGACAATAATTAACCCGAAAAGGCTGCTAAATAATTATGCTGGAAAGATATGAAGTATTTGCACAGAAAGTAAAATCAGCATTTGAAAAACTATCAAAATGTAAAACTTTCATATTTTATGGCAAAGCATGGTAATAGTTCATAATCAAATTAAAGAGAGAAAGGGAAAAACATAGATTATATGATTTGATGCAGAGTCCTTTGTTTCCAATATACAAAAGTAGTCTAACTAACAAGATTACTCTGTCATCTCAGTAAGCTCCCAGTATTACTATTCTAGCTAGCAGTATAAATTGTTCTCCAGCATTTAGCGTGACTTAGAACTGGAGCAAACTAGTTCTTTATTATAATAATATCTAACACACAATCACTGCCTCTCCCCTGTGGTGGGCTCACGAAGCTCCAAATACAGCCACCAGAGACACAGACCCTGTAAAACCTGTCCCCAGCTGTAAGAAATGCAGCTATTTCTCAACTTGTTGGAAAGTTCTCAACAGAAGTGGCAACTCCTTTTACTCTGGGACTCAGTGAAAGAATTAAGAACAAAGGGCTCTTATCTCTGGAACCTTGTAGGAAGAAGTGTGGAAGGTCTTTACCTTGGTGATACGTGGTCTTCCCTGACCAGTCTACCAGGTTTGCTGGGCCTTAGACTCTCACAGTACTCAGATACGCATGGAGATAGCTGGAGATCATATACCCTAGTACACAGTTAGGACTGCTATGCCCATACAGTCAAGACCTGGCTATGTAGACTGCACAAATGCTTTTTAACTAAAACAGAAAGCTACTTTATGAAGTACAGGGTGCTGATCTTCAGTTATGGTTTCCATGGGTATACTGATAAGTGAAAGTTTCCATTGATATATGCATACATGCCTCCCACATGGCAAGAACAGCCAATTGGACATCAAGTACTGCTTATGCTACTGCTTCAGCTCTCTTTATTATTACCTTACAGGTGATAATGCTGGCTGTATAATAATGTTATAGTAAAAGTGAAGATAACACTATTATTTTTATCATTCTATTTATTTTTGCTCACAGGTGCAAAGAATAATGCTAATGGGAAGCAGAATAACAACTTATGAATACATGGCCCTGCCCTACTTCCAAAAAATACCTATATAAACACTGAATACATAGAATAAATGATACATGAATTAAATGGTGACTATGGTCCTTATTATATTTGCCAGCAAATAAAACTGCAACTTTCATAAGAACAGGATTTGGTTTTAATACATTTCTATTTTGTTAATTCATTCTCTGTGTTGTTCATTCAACAGCCATTCTTTACGTAATCACTCATTCAACAGCTACTCTGTACTTAGCACTGACAATATAGTGGCCAATAGAAAAGGCAGCAGCTGTACTTCAAGTTGCTTACATTCTGGTAGTTTAACCGGAGGGTACACAAGTAATTTTATTTCCAATCAAAATTGTGCAGAACTAGAATGCTTTGACACAATTTTCCTATTCAAAGCTGCAGAAATACTATCAAGATGTTACTGAGCTCAAAAGTAAGCTAAACATCTCTGCATGAGAAAAGTAGTAAGCTTGGCTGGAACAACTGGCCAACTGTGCTCCAGGTGTAGGATCAAGCATTGGAGCCAGGAATCCAGCTCCATATAAAATTAGAGGCTGAAGGTAGGGACTGAGCAGAAGCTTCCCTCTTGACAAAATGAAATTGGGAGTAAGTGAGAGATAACTGCTATATTTTGCCCAACACTATGTCTGTAAGCTTATGGAGCCAGGCAGAGGCATAATCAGCTTTATAAATAAGAACTGAGCCACAATCTTAACTGCCACCTTGAAGAGGACTCCGAAATGATATTATTATAAGATCTGATTCTGATCTTGGGACAGAGGGTGGACACGGTAAGTAGAGGTAACCAGAAACTCCTAGCCAAAAGGTGATTATACTGAAGTAAAGAAATGTCAGTAGGGGAGAGGGAAGAATCTGCTCAAAATGACTCCACATATCAAAATTCCAAAGTATGTGAGGCAATCTAGTGCTAAGAAAGACAGCTCAAAAATTAGAGATAGGAATATGGATTCACACCAGATAAATTTTGTAGAACAAGACAAAGACTTTAAAATAAGTCTATTTAAAGAACTCAATTGAAAATGAAGTAGCAGAGACAAGAAACTGTGAATCAAGAACAGGCATAAATAATATAAAGTCAAGCACGTTTGAAGAAGAACCAAATTGGAATCTTAGTTAAAAAATTTTTTTTATCTTTTTTTTTTGCTTTCAAACTTTTATTTAATGAATATAAATTTCCAAAGTACAACTTATGGATTACAATGGCTTCCCCCCCATAACGTCCCTAAAAATTTAGTCACTTAAATTATAAAGGAAACTTATACAGACAAGTTAAAAATCTAGACTGGCTAAGGTTAAGAGCAGAATTCTGGATTTGGAAGATAATAGCAAAGAATTTTTCCAGAAAAAAGCACAGAGAACCCAAGGAAACAGCACAAGAGGGAATCTGAGAGATGTGGGATATAGACTGAGTTGCTCTAGCACAGATATCAGTGAACTATGATTCAGTCACCAAATCCAGTCCTTGCCAACAGTGGATTTTATAGTTTTTAACGGTTGTGCAAAAATTAAAAGAAGAATAATACTTGATGACAAATGAAAATCATGTGAAAATTCAATTTTTAGTCTCTATAAATAAAGCATTCTTAGAACACAGTTACACTGGTTTGTTTACATATTGTAAAGTATGGTTACTTTAAAGGAAAATAGTAGAGTTGAGTAGCTTCAACAAGAATAGAATGGGCTGCAAAGCTTACTGACAGTTACTATCTGGCCCATTACAGAAAACCTTGCATACTGCTGCCCTAACATTCTTTTTTTTTTTCAACTTTTATTTAATAAATATAAATTTCCAAAGTACAACTTTTGGATTATAATGGCTTTTCCCCCCATAACCTCCCTCCCACCCACAACTACCCCATCTCCTACTCCCTCTCCCATTCCATTCACATCAAGATTAATTTTTCAATTATCTTTATATACAGAAGATCAACTTAGTATATACTAAGTAAAGATTTCAACAGTTTGCACCCACACAGATACACAAAGTATAAAGTACTGTTTGAGTGGTAGTTTTACCGTTAATTTGCATAGTACAACACATTAAGGACAGAGATCCTACATGGGTAGTAGGTGCACAGTGACTCCCGTTGTTGATTTAACAATAACACTCTTATTTATGATGTCAGTCATTACCCTAGGCTCTTGTCATGAGTTGCCAAGGCTATGGAAGCCTCTTCAGTTCAAAAACTCCAATCTTATTGAGACAAGGCCATTGTCAAAGTAGAAGTTCTCTCCTCCCTTCTGAGAAAGGTACCTCCTTCTTTGATGGCCCGTTCTTTTGGCTAGGATCTCACTCACAGAGATCTTTCATTTAGGTCATTTTTTTGCCACAGTGTCTTGACTTTTCATGCCTGAGAAACTCTCATGGGCTTTTTAGCCAGATCTGAATGCCTTAAGGGCTGATTCTGAGGCCAGAGTGCTATTTAGGACATCTGCCATTCTATGAGTCTGCTGTGTATCCCGCTTCCCATGTTGGATCGTTCTCTCCTTTTAAATTCTATCACTTATTAGCAGACACTTTTATATTCTAAGTTCAGAAAGAAAGGGAAAATGGCATAGAAGCTTTATTTGCAGAGACAGTAATAAAATTTTCCAAAATTAAAGAAGAACCTGGTAGGGAGAGAGATTTAATACTCTGCTCCTCAACTGTTTCTTATTTTAAGAATATTGATGGGGCATTTGTTGGGACATCACTGAGTTTTATAATCTAAGGTTCACAGCCAATTGTACTATTTCACTGAACTGACCAATTTATTAGACAACTCATCAATCCAGTCAACCATCTGGTGTTGGTTCACTGAAATGATTGTCTAATTCTGCTTAGTGGCCTCTAGAAACTGAAACCCTATAAATCTCAAAAATTCTCTAGGCTTTTCTCTGTATATCTCAACAAAGTTCTGCTCTCTCCTGAGACACTGTCCCACAAGTGGCCTTCTTCACTCAATTCCTCCTGTCACGTATGGTCTTCCTATAGTTCTTTATGTTGCTATCTTTCAATATTTAACTAAGATATTGTCTTATTCAGACCATCCTAATCCTGCAAATTACTGAGTGTCTATTATCTAGCAAGTGCTCTTCCAGGTGGTAGGAAAGGATGTTACTATATTTTACACACAAGTAGGCAAGTAAAATGCACACTAATAGATGGTAAATTCAGGAGAAGAGCACATGAGAAGCATATAATGATTGGAGGCTTGGTGTTATCAGGGAAGGTTTCTTGAGGAAAGGAGACCTCAGTTGAGACATCACGGATGAGTACAAGTTAGCTGGACAAGGGTGGTAAGAAATAAAGAAAGAATAGCAGGAGGCATATCATATTTGAAAGCCTGAGAGAAAGAGCACACACATAATTTCAAAAAGGGTGCTGGTAGAAAGTAGAGTACAGTATACAGGTAGTGGTTTCATCACAAAGGTGATTAACAGGAGGCAAATTGGAGCTAGATCATTAAGAGACATTTTAAGTTTTACTAAGACACCTAGAGATTATTCACAGGCAGAAGGGAACACTTTGAACAGTCTAAGGCAGAGTATAATTGTATTTGAACTTTAGAAAGATAGACATGGTACTGGTACAGAAACAGATGGATAGACCAATGGAACAGAATAGAAACACCAGAAATCAATCCAAACATCTACAGCCAACTTATATTTGATCAAGGGTCCAAAACCAATCCTTGGAGTAAGGACAGTCTATTCAATAAATGGTGCTGGGAAAATTGGGTTTCCATGTACAGAATCATGAAGCAAGACCCCTACCTTTCACCTTACACAAAAATTAACTCAACATGGATTAAAGACTTAAATCCACGACCCGACACCATCAAATTATTAGAGAACATTGGAGAAACCCTGCAAGATATAGGTACCGGCAAAGACTTCTTGGAAAAGACCCTGGAGGCACAGGCAGTCAAAGCCAAAATTAACATTTGGGATTGCATCAAATTGAGAAGTTTCTGTACTTCAAAAGAAACTCCACAAAAACAAAACCAACAACCCAATTAAGAGATGGGCCAAGGACCTCAATAGACATTTTTCAAAAGAGGAAATCCAAATGGCCAACAGGCACATGAAAAAATGTTCAAGGTCATTAGCAATCAGGGAAATGCAAATCAAAACCACAATGAGGTTCCACCTCACCCCGGTTAGAATGGCTCACATTCAGAAATCTACCAACAACAGATGCTGGAGAGGATGTGGGGAAAAAGGGACACTAACCCACTGTTGGTGGGAATGCAAACTGGTCAAGCCACTATGGAAGTCAGTCTGGAGATCCCTCAGAAACCTGAAGATAACCCTGCCTTTCGACCCAGCCATCCCACTCCTTGGAATTTACCCAAAGGAATTTAAATTGGCAAACAAAAAAGCGGTCTGCAGCCTAATGTTTATTGCAGCTCAATTCACAATAGCTAAGACCTGGAACCAACCTAAATGCCCATCAACGGTAGACTGGATAAAGAAATTATGGGATATGTACTCTTTAGAATACTATACCGCAGTAAGAAACAACGAAATCCAGTCATTTGCAACAAAATGGAGGAATCTGGAACACATCATGCTGAGTGAAATAAGCCAGTCCCAAAGGGACAAATACCATATGTTCTCCCTGATCGGTGACAACTGACTGAACACCAAAAAGGAAACCTGTTGAAGTGAAATGGACACTATGGGAAATGGTGACTTGATCAGCATAGCCCTGACTGTTAATGAACAACTTAATACATTATCCCTCTTAGTAGTTTTTTTTTTGTCTGTTCTACTTAATATGACTGGTTTAATTCTGCAATTAATACACAGTTATTCTTAAGTGTTAAAAATTAACTGAAATGTGATCCCTGTTAAACATAAGAGTGGGAATAAGAGAGGGAAGAGATGTATAATTTGGGACATGCTCAAGCTGACTTGCCCCAAATGAAAGAGTTAAAAACATACCAGGGGATTCCAATTCAATCCCATCAAGGTGGCATGTACCAATGCCATCTCACTAGTCCCAGTGATCAATTTCTGTTCAAAATTGATCATAATGAAAGGACTAAGAGTCAAAGGGAGCACATAAACAAGTCTAGTACCTGCTAACACTAACCGATGGAATAAATAAAGGGGAGAGTGATCCAACATGGGAAGTGAGACACTCAGCAGACTCATAGAATGGCAGATGTCCTAAACAGCACTCTGGCCTCAGAATCAGCCCTAAAGGCATTCAGATCTGGCTGAAAAGCCCATGAGAGTATTTCAGGCATGGAAAGCCAAGACACTCTGGCAAAAGATCTCTGTGAGTGAAATCCCAGTGGAAAGAACAGGTCTTCAAAGAAGGAGGTACCTTTCTCTGAAGGGAGGAGAGAACCTCCACTTTGACTATGACCTTGTCTAAACAAGATAAGAATCGGAGAACTCAGAGGGCTTCCATAACCTTGGAAACTCATGACTGGAGCATAGGGAGATTACTGATGCCATAGACAGGAGTGTCAATTGGTAAAGTCAACAACAGGAGTCACTGTGCACTTACTCCTCATGTAGGATCTCTGTCCTTAATGTGCTGTGCATTGAGATTTAATGCTATAACGAGTACTCAAACAATATATTTCACTTTGTGTTTCTATGGGGGTGCAAACTGTTGAAATCTTTACTTAATGCATACTAAACTGATCCTCTGTAAAAAAAAAAAAAAAAAAGAAAAAAGAAAGAAAGAAACTATCAACTCCCAACTTGACTCTCACTGGGATTAAACAGGACAATAGGTCTGATCTGATTTCATCATCATTTAAAAAAAATCATCTATTATTTTTCACTTTATGTTTCTGTGTGGGAGCAAACTGTTGAAATCCTTACTTAATGTATACTAAGCTGATCTTCTGTATATTAAGATAATCGAAAATGAATCTTGATGTAAATGGAAGAGGAGAGGGAGTGGGAAAGGGGAGGGTTGTGGGTGGGAGGGACGGTATGGGGGGGAAGCCATTGTAATCCATAATTCGTACTTTGGAAATTTATATTCATTAAATAAAAAAAAAAAGAGAACAAAGACAAAAAAAAAAAAAGAAACAGTCAGGAAAGTGAAGAGGTAACCGACAGAATGGGAAAAAATATTTGCAAACTATGCAACAGATAAAGGGTTGATAACCAGAATCTACAAGGAAATCAAGAAACTCCACAAGATCAAAACAAACAACCCTCTTAAGAGATGGGCCAAGGACCTCAATAGACATTTTTCAAAAGAGGAAATCCAAATGGCCAACAGGCACATGAAAAAATGTTCAAGATCACTAGCAATCAGGGAAATGCAAATCAACCCACAATGAGGTTTCACCTCACCCCGGTTAGAATGGCTCACATTCAGAAATCTACCAACAATAGATGCTGGAGAGGATGTGGGGAAAAAGGGACACTAGCCCACTGTTGGTGGGAATGCAAACTGGAAAAGCCACTATGGAAGTCAGTCTGGAGATTCCTCAGAAACCTGAATATAACCCTACCATACAACCCAGCCATCCCACTCCTTGGAATTTACCCAAAGGAAATGAAATTGGCAAACAAACAAACTGTCTGCACCTTAATGTTTATTGCAGCTCAATTCACAATAGCTAAGACCTGGAATCAACCCAAATGCCCATCAACAGTAGACTGGATAAAGAAATTATGGGACATGTACTCTATAGAATACTATACAGCAGTCAAAAACAATGAAATCTGGTCATTTGCAACAAGATGGAGGAATCTAGAAAACATTATGCTGAGTGAATTAAGCCAGTCCCAAAGGGACAAACATCATATGTTCTCCCTGATCGGTGACGACTAACTGAGTACCAAAGGGGAAACCTGTTGAAGTGAAATGGACATGATGAGAAACAGCCCTTGTCCAGACTGTTGATGAACAATGTAATACTTTATCCCTTTTAGTATTTTTTTTGTTCTAGTACTATTGGTTGAACTCTGTAATTAACACACAATTTTCTTAGGTGTTTAAATTTAACTGAAAAGTGACCTCTGTTAAATATAAGAGTGGGAATAAGAGAGGGAGGAGATGTACAATTTGGGACATGCTCAATCAGACTTGCCCCAAAGGGTGGAGTTAGAAACGTGCCAGGGGATTCCAATACAATCCCATCAAGCTGGCATGTACCAATGCCATCTCACTAGTCCAAGTGATCAATTTCAGTTCACAATTGATCACACTGATAGGTCTAAGAGTCAAAGGGATCACAAAAACAAGACTAGTGTCTGCTAATACTAACTGATATGATCAAAAAAGGAGAGAACAATCCAACATGGGAAGCGGGATACACAGCAGACTCATAGAATGGTAGATGTCCTAAATAGCACTCTGGCCTTAGAATCAGCCCTTAAGGCATTTGGATCTGGCTGAAGAGCCCATGAGAGTATTTTAGGCATGGAAAGCCAGGACACTCTGGAAAAAAAAAAAAAAAAGACCTAAATGAAAGATCTCTGCGAGTGAGATCCCAGTGGAAAGAACGGGCCATCAAAGAAGGAGGTACCTTTCTCTGAAGGGAGGAGGGAACTTCCACTTTGACTATGACCCTGTCAGAATAAGATCGAAGGTGGAAAATTCAAAAGGCTTCCATAGCCTTGGCAACTCATGACTAGAGCCTAGGGAATTTACTGAAGCCATAAAGAAGAGTGTCAAATTGTTAAGTCAACAACAGGAGTCACTATGTACTTACTTCTCATGTGGGATCTGTCCTTAATGTGTTGTCCAATGTGAAGTAATGCTATAACTAGTACTGAAACAGTGTTTTTCACTTTATGTTTCTGTGTGGGAGCAAACTGATGAAATCTTTACTTAATATATACTAAATTGATCTTCTGTATATAAAGATAATTGACAATGAATCTTGATGTGAATGGAATGGGAGAGGGAGCGGAAGATGTGAGGGGTGCGAGTGGGAGGGAAGATGTGAGGGGTGCGAGTGGGAGGGAAGTTAAGGGGGAGGAAAGCCATTGTAATCCATAAACTGTATTTTGGAAATTTATATTTACTAAATAAAAGTTAAAAAAAAAGAAAGAAAGGTTTTTCACAACAGTGAAGGAGAAGGCTTGATGAGGGCAAGATAGATGTAGACACTGGAAGATAAGTCAGTTTGGTGCAGGAGTCTAAGGAAGTTACTATTTTATGCCTTCCATTTTTCTCTGTGAAGTCAGACACAATGCCATCTACTGAGGGAAATGGGAAGGATATTGTTTAGAATACATAAAGAAAGCAGCAGACAGTTGGCTGGGTAAAGTATCTTTGTCAGAACTGCTATGAAAAATAGAAAAAGAGACAAAGAGATGATTAGGAAGACAAGAAGTGCTAAGTTCATGGTATTTGGAGACCTTGATTTTTCAGCTGCTGTTATGTACTCAATAGCATGTTGCAGAGAAGACACAGAGTGGGTCAAGCAGCCACAGAAGGGAGTTTTCTTTGGCATATGTAACAAAAGATTAATTAGCCCAAGAAAGTGATACGGCTTTCAAAGGAGTGGGTTAAAATGGACCATGAGATCAGAAGGAGTAGGGAAGAAAGTACAGACAAGAAAACTGGAGAGCTGGAGGCCTAGAAAATGCTACAGGACCAGAACAACAAGGACTTGGGGAGCCCCAAGAGGATGGGAAGATAAAGTTAAAATGTAAAACAGCAGTGGCATCATGGCAAAACAATAGATGGCACCTAGTTCTAGAGAACAGCCATGGGAGTAGGCATATAAGCCAAGTGGAGGCTAAAATTGTGAACTGAAGTGGCTGAGTGGGCAGAATGCAAATAGGTAATCTCATGAATGAGGTTTTCACTGCTGGATGATAGAAAGTCTCAGCTTGGAGACAGGGAGAAGCCTCAGCCAGAGTCTGATGTTGTCAGTGTAAAAGAAAAGTAACATGCAGAAGTTGAACACCTTACAATGAAGGGAAACAATGTGTGTATATTCAATGATATGAGCCTCAAAGGAGAAAAGGCTGTTAGTGGTAGGATCACAGTCAATGTTACAGACCAGTCATGGTACACGGTGGTGATGAACATTAGCCCCAGAACAATGTGCTCATGGGAAAGTCAGGTTTTGGGCTGAATTAGAAAATGCATGCCAATTTAGGGAAGGCTTGGAGGATATCTAAGAAAGAATTTACCCCCAAAGATGGGTTTTATGAGGCAAGGTGGGAAGATTTGGGAAGGAGAGAACTCTGGAGTGGGTTAAAAAGTTGGGTGAGTTCAGTTTATAACATTCACTCTTTCAGCAAATAATTGGGAATGTCTTCCAAATATCCCAATACATGCGTGGTACAAAATGTCTAAAGAGAGAACACATGAACTCTCTCTCTCACTCTTTATCAGTTCATCATAAGGTACACTGGAGCTCCTTCTGAGCACTCTGTGCAAGACATTATAGTGGAAGCAAAGACTACTGGAAGACTTCCAAAGGGAAACCACAGCTCAGTGTCACTTTCCCAAGCAAAGCCATGAGATGGTGAAGGCGTTGTTGACCTTACAATCTCCTACAATGGTTCTAATGTAATGCAAGGAATAAAGTAGCACAGCCAACTGCCAGTTCTGTATGAATGCAAGTGGAGGGAGAACCTGTACACACCAGCTGTCCCAACTTGTATCTCTACCAAATCTTTTTTTATGGTGCCAACATGGAACAATGAACAAAGTGAACAAGCACAAACTTGACCATCACAGGCATAACTGTACACTGTACGACTGTCTCCTCTATGAGGTTTAAAGCTCCTCAGAAATGGGAGTCCTGTTTTTTATTTCTTTTTGTACATAATAGATATTCAATAAACATGTGTGGAGCTGAAATGAACTGAACCAAGAAACTGACATTTGTATGATATTTAACAGTTGATGAAGTAGGTTCACATTAATTACCCCAGGGTTATAAAAACTTTGTCAGGTAATTATTTGCAAAGCTCTCTACCAGTGAGAAAAAGCATAATTATTTTCCTGACTTTACATATGAGAAAAGTGAAGTTCAGAAGTTAAGTGACTTGCCCTGGGTTTTACAATTAGCTGCTAATCTAGAACTAGAACCCATCAAATCCTGGATCATTTCTGTCACAAAATGCTATAGTCCAGAGGAGGTTAATTCCCTGGGGTCAGTGAGTGTGAGAAAGGATAGAAATAATGATAGTAACATTATATACTATGATAATATTAATAGTGTGATAATAATACAAGGAGACTTGAAAAATTTAATAGAAAACACACAGAATAAAACACTATCCATGGATTTCAAAAGGTTTTTTGTACTGAAATAAACTTACCTTTTACCATGTACTTTTTGAAGCAATTTTACATATTAATTATTATAAGTACCTATGGCCCCTTTATCCTGAGCCAGGCTTTCCCTATACAATCTTTAAAGCAAAATCCTGTGGGATAACTGTCATTATTCCATTTTATGCATGAAGAAACTGAGAGTCAGAGAGGCTAATTAATTCACCCAAAGTCACAGTGCAAGAAAGAAATACTACAGATTCAAATCCAAGTCTGAATTTGATTTCCCATTCTATTCGGCCTCATAAATCATCCCAAATCTTCTAGGAACGCTCTCTTACCTAAATCGTTGACTGAATGTTCTGCAATTTCTGGCCAGAAAGAATTTCTGCAGTTTCCTGATATTTACACACAACCTCCATCACATTTACTTACCCTGTATTCACTCTTACATGGGAGTTAAACAAGGAAGAGAACAGAAAATTATATTCATTCATTCAATATTTAGTGAGTGCCTGCTATGTGCTGGTCATTGTTGTAAACATTAGGGATGAAGAAAATGAAACAGACAAAATCTCGATCCACATGGAACCTCCAATCCAGCTAGTCACTATTTTCATTTGTTCATAATCCTGTTACAGATAACTTCCTCCACTCACACAGAGCAGTTTCCACCTCTACAAATGGCACTCCAGTTCTCTCTCTGCAGCTCCCAAGAAGAGGCTGACTGCCTTGGAATCATAGTACACACAAGGATGTCCAAGGACTGGATTTTTGTAGGGGCTGAAACACTACACCCTTATGGCCATTTGAGAGAATTTGCAGCTATCATCTCCATTAGTCAGAGGGATGGGGGCTGGTAGATTGTGGCAAAGTGGGTTAAGCTACCGCCTGCAATGCTGGCATCATGTATGAGTATCTGCTGCTCCACTTGGATCCAGCTCCCTGCTACAGTGCCTGGGGAAGCAACAGAGGGTGGTCCAGGTTCTTCCATGTGGGAGATCCAGATGGATTTCCTGGCTCCTGGCTTTGGCCTGGACCAGTCCCTGGCCATTGTGGCCATTTAGAGAGTGAACCAACAAACTCAAGATCTCTCCCTCTATCTCTGTCACTCTGCCTGTCAAATAAATAAACAAACAAATAAATCTCTAAAAAAAGAGGGATATGTAGATAAGTCCAGAAGACAGGCAGCAAGCAAGCTTCAAAATACCAAGATGAACCCCACACAATCAAACGAGGCAGACCTAGCTTCAAGTTTACCATGCACTGGACCTAAGGGCTAGGTGGCACAGGTGTCTTTCACATTCAGTCATAAGAAACAGTTGTGTTTCCTTTAAAGGGCTTTTGCAATATTGCCTGCCCCTCCGATGAGAGCAGGGCTCCTTGCCAAGCCTATTTTTACGGTTTGTCTCCAAAACAAGTGCAAAATAGTGTTGGCCTCCACTGATTCCTCCCTCTCGCTGGCCACTAGAACACCATCTGTGAGTTGAGTGGGAACAGTAAACACTGCAGGTTAAGTAACTCATTACTAATATTTTCCTTGAGCTCTGAAACTTTTTAAACAAACAACAACAACAATTGTATCATCATAACCTTCCAGAGGTTAACAACCGGCAGGTGGTCCAGCTCAGCTGAAATGCAAACCAGACAGCTGTTAGATTATAAACTGTTGATTCTTATAGCAATCTGGGGAAAACTTCTTGCCGAAAAAGGGTCTTCTCTTAAAAATCCCTAATGAAACAACACATAAATGTCAAAATGACAAAAATAAGGAAGTGTGTCATAGACTAAGCATTTTAATGTCCTTTCTGGCTTCCTCCAGAGTGTACTCTGGACCTAGCCACAATTAATGGCACAGATTCTTAAAGAGGCGGTGCACAGCATGAATTTTTATGACACAAATAAAACTTGAAGAGAGTCACTTTCTCTGCCATAGTCAGTGTCCTCAGCAGATGTGTGGGAGGCTCCGGTTCCAAATCAGCCACCAGAGCCAGCCTTTTCACCTGGACCCAGAGGCTATGCAAAGAGCGCTGGTGTGAGGGCGTAAGGAAACCCTGAGCTATGTAGCATTATCCTCTCTGTCTTCAAGCTAGTAGGATACTGGGAGGATTCCCCTGGGAAGCCTCAGCAGAGCTAGAGAAAATTCCAAGGGCTGATAGAATGGTTGGAGGACAGTAGATGGAAAGTTTCTAATCAAAAGCTTACATTAACCCCACACAGCCCCACAGATTGATAGCTGTGACCATTTTGTTCCTCAGTGATGAAATGAGACAAATCACTCCCTTAATTAGTATTTAATAAGCGATCTTTTATATTACAATCAAAAATATTTCAGAAAGTTTAAAAGAAAAAAAAAAGGGAACCATTTTGATTAAACTCTGTGGCAAGTGGTGAGATAAGAAAACTTACGACTCCAAGGAAAAAGAAGTTAGGCAACGACAACTGCCTATTTTTCACATGAAGGGGACAGAAGAAAAACAGAAAGTAAAAGGGAGAATTCCACACTTCCTGGTTTGGTTGTGATAAATTAGTAGAAAGGTGAGCTCACAAAGAAAGAAAAAAGATCTTTTTGGTTTGATCTATGTTTGATGGGGTTTTCTGAGCACTGAGCCAAGTGCCCATAGACAGGATGCATGGGAAAGGAAGGAGGCACCCAACATACTTAGCAGGCCCTCAGTACTGTCTGCTAGTGCCAAAGAAAACCACAGCTGTTCAGTAAACTGGTAAAAACAGATTTTATTCAGAAAAATTATTGCAGTAGGAAAAAGAGACCTTACCACAGATCTAGGCTCCATTCTGAATACTAGGAGGAAAAATGGGAATTTATAGCCAACAGGGAGAGTTGGGATTAGTGGATGGAAACTCACTAAGAGGAAAGAGAACAAAAGATATGGCAGAGCAACTTACAGGGATTCTTGCCAAGGGCAGGCCAAGGTGGTCTGACATCCCAGGGGGCGATGAAAGGACCAGATGATGGCTGCTTCTGGATTCCTGGGCGCTCTGAAGGTGAGACAAAATGCATTTTAATAAATACCAACTTAGGGTCAGGGTACGATATAGATTCTGGTAGGCACTGTAAAGCTACAAAAACCAAGCGTGTATTTAACTGTTTATCCTCAGAGAGATTTCACCCTCCAGACAAGGAACAATCAACTAGAAGATAGAACATAAAGGCATGAAGACTCCATCTCTGCTTCACTGTCAGATTTGTTATATTTGTATTCATTATTAAGTTAAGGAGCTTCTAGGAATGTCATATGGGAGAGGAAAACTTTGAGCTTGACCTGAAAATTTGAGACGGATTTCACATGATGGTTAATTCCCTAAGTAGAGTCAGCTAAGAAGTAAATGTTGACACTGAATTCACCTACTCAGTACATATCTCTTCATGTATTGTTCCTAATCCTTTAAAACACTAAACATAAGTAACTAGTACCTGTGTGTTTGTGTGTTTTATTTTTAATTTTAAAACATAGTAATTGGCTTTCTTTCTGAAAGAGTTCTCTACCCTTGAAGTAAGCTACTGCAGGGATGTCTATTTGCCAACGGCAATCACTGACAGTAATCACATAGCTGGCTATACCCCTCTTGTAGAGGTTATGCCCAGTAATTCCTATCTTCCACATGCAATCTAACTGTACAGTTCAGGCCTTCAAGCCTCACCAGTATGCGAAGGTGATATCTGCACTTCTGACATTACCTCTCAGAGCCTTTTACATGGAATCTGCTGAGCACCAGGCTCCACCTGTACAGTTCTGCTCCTTTCGGGTATTTTTGTTTGCTTGCCTTGCCCTACCTTTCCCCAAACTGTCTTCCAGTTCCTCCCATCACACGGCTTACCGCCAATTCAACAGGACCATGATCATCTTGTGGGGAGTCATAATTCTTGAGGCTGGTAAGACTTCAAGGAAAGTTCTGCTGCTACCTATATAAGCTCCTGTTTTGGCTTTCTAGGGCTGCCATAGCAAAGCCCTACAGACTGTGTTGCTTCAACAATAGAAATGTACTCTCTCACAATTCAGGAGGCTATAAGCCTAAGATCAGGTTGTCAGTGTGTTGGCATCTCTGAGACCTCTCTCCTTGACTTGCAGATGGCCATCCTCTCCCTCTGTCCTCATAATGCTTTCCCTCTTGTGTATCTCTATCCTAATACCCTCTTCTTATAAGGTCCAGTCATATGAATTATCATTTTAAAAGTCTATCTCCAGATATAATAATATGATGAGCTCTGGCTCCATAATTTCAACAAATTATCAGGTTATAACTTCAACAAAGAAGTTGGGAGGAGAAATATAATTCATCCCCTATAGGACTTTACATTATTAAAATCCTCTGGTTATCCATTTATACCTCTGAAGAAAGAGAATGTATCTTTAGAGGATGTCTTAGGTATTTTTCAGTTACTCAAGACCAAGTGTTGAGATACTTGCCTAATTGTGGCCTGCTACCTAGAAACTCCCTATGGTAATCACTAGCATGTCTCAGGGGCTGATGTCATCATCAAGTAAGGTATGAAAAGCCCCCACTTCCCACCAATGAGGAAGACAAGACTCAGAATGGCCAAGGGATATTGCTCCTCAGCCTTTTGGCTAAAATCAAGTACAGAATGGCCAAGGGATTTGAACAAGATCATTTCAGAAAGTTGAAAAGAAGAGGAGTTTTACAGTACAATGTCTTAAACAAAAACAAGTAAAAAAATTAACCAATGTGACCCCTTAGGCTTAAAAAATGAATTTTAACATTAATCTTCTTGATATAATTATACCGAAAGAGTAAGCCTAATGGTTATAATTTAAACAGAAAAGCTGGTTTTGCTGAGGAGGTTTTTATCTTCATGGTATTTTGAAAACAGAAAGGTTCTGTTACTGAAAGATTTAACTTCTCTACCTGCCACAAGATGACTGGGATTTCACCCCTATAGCATAAGTTCTTTAAGAGAATTCTTTGTTTAATTTTATCACTTTTGATTACAGAAATTTTCAAATAATGGAAAGATTCTATAATAAAACACCATGCACTCATCCTCCAATTTTAAAAATTAACAATATAATATCAACCTTACTTCATCTCTACCCTAGCACCTCCTTCCTCTAATGTTAATTTTGAAGCAAACTTCATATACTAAGTGTTTTAATATTCCAACATAAATATCTTTTTAAAATCAGACACTATGATCATTATCTAGGTCAGAGGTCTACAAATTACAGCCTACGGGCAAAATCGAGGCACTTGACCTTATTTGTATAAAGATTTATTAGAACACAAGCACATCCACTTGTTTATAGATGGCTGCTTTCCCATTTCAACTAAAAGCTACAGTAACTATAATAGAGAGGGAAGCGCCCACAGAATCTAAAATATTTACTATCTGCTTCTTTACAGAAAAAGTTTGTTGGTCTCTGATTCAAGTTTATCTAGACTGTAAAATATTGATTTTCTAATTCTATCAGCCTTGTTAATTAATGGAACTATTTGTATAAAGAGAAACTTCTCACTAACTATTTGGCTATGCGAGATACAGAACATATAAGAAAAGCAGGATACATGCTAGATTCTTTATCTCTATTAGTTTTTAAAATGAGATAATTTACTAGCATTCTTGTTTTGTTTTAAAGTATCATTATGAGGGCCAGCGCCGTGGCTCACTTGGTTAATCCTCCACCTGCAGCGCCGGCATCCCATATGGGTGCCGGGCTCTAGTCCCGGTTGCTCCTCTTCCAGTCCAGCTCTCTGCTCTGGCCTGGGAGGGCAGTGGAGGATGCCCCAAGTGTTTGGGTCCCTGCACCCGCATGGGAGACCAGGAAGAAGCACCTGGCTCCTGGCTTTGGATCGGCACAGCGCCAGCCCTAGCAGCCATTTGGGGAGTGAACCGATGGATGGAAGACCTTTCTCTCTGCCTCTCTCTCTCACTGTCTGTAACTCTACCTGTCAAAAAAAAAAAAGTATCATTATGAATCAAATATGTTCAAATCAATTCAATTCAATGCTTAGTAATGCTAAAGCCATTTTTTCAAAGTAGGAACATTTAAATTATCTCCTGAATATTTCAAAAACAATCCATAGGGGCCAGTATTGTGGTGTGGCAGGTTAAGCTGCTGCCTGTATTGCCAGTATCACATGTGAGTTCCAGTTTGAGTCTAAGCTGCTCCACTTTCAATTCAGCTCCCTGCTAACGTGTCTGGAAAGGCAGCAGAAGATGGCTCAAGTGTCTGGGCCCCTGAACTCATGTGGGAGACCCAGATGAATCTCAGGGATGCTGGCTTCTCTACAGCCCTGGCCATTACAGCCACTGGGGGAGGGGGTAAACTGGCATATGGAAGATGTCTGTCTGTCTCCCTCCTTCTCCCTCTAACTCTGCCTTTCAAATAAATAAATCTTTAAAAAATAAACAGTCCACATACAATTGTGAGCTTTATCACAAGATGTGCTCAGCTTGTCTTGTATGACTCTTACCCTACACATGCAGTTACCCATTTCTCCAAGGATCTGGGATTCCTTGGTAAGAAATAGTATTTAGTGAACAGAATCCAGAAAGATAGGATATACGTTACTACTGGGACAGTCATTATTTTTAAGTTTTTAAAGAATAGAGATTGAAAGCCCATCTCTTTTAAAGAAAGAAGATTGTGAATTCACACAGATTCTTTGAATTCAATTCATGACTACAGAGCTTTTCCTTTGTCTCACTGTTCTTTCATCTATATTTCCTTAAACTTGCTCAAAACCAAAGTAAATACCCATTTGAATTATTCCACATATATACCTAAAGGCAGGAGAGCAATAACAGCACTGTCATCAACAATTTGAGATTAAAAATACCGAATTTGAATACTGAAAATAATTTAATTTTTTTGGTAGTTTTGTGTGTGTGTGTGTGTGTGTATGTGTGTATCCCACTGGGCTTATCCAGTCAAATCACTCTGTTATAAAGTTAAGCTAATGTTTTTGATGAAACAAGACATTTTGACATGACCATTTCAAAACAACTCAAATTGTTGAAGCATTGCTTTTATTACCAAGGAATATTTGCAACAGAAACCACAACCCCCTCCCAATCTTCGAACCACACCCCAGATGGAATGAGGGATGGGTTGACACTTGGAAATGAGGTGTGTGCATTGTATACATTACAACAAAACATTTCTTAGTAGAGTATCATGTTATTTCATTTTATTTTTCACTTAAAATGAAATTTTCCCTAGGAAGAGTAATAATCCAAGCTATTTCTAGTAACCTACTCTTTAGTACTGATGGATTCTTACAGGAATGGAAAGGCATTTAAAGTTACTAAGCAAGGGAAGAGGAGTCAAAGGCGGATGTAAAGCAAAACATGATGATCTCAGATTGCAACTCAGAGATGTTTACTTCATCATATTTCTCCCAGGAGTCATTCCTTATAAAGCTACCAGATAGAGGAGTGGGAGAGATTTCATGGCAGTCAACGCCCTTAAGCCTCTTTTTCAAACCACCAGATTGCTTTTGAGAGGCATGACTTCTCTCCTCATAGGTATATTTCTGTTTCCCTCCATTTCCCTCCTTCCCAATACCTGGAACCCAGGGGCTGGCAAACCGTGACCAGACCCAACTGCTACTATAATTTGTAAATAACACTGTACTGGAGCATGGCCAGGTCTACCCATTGTACTGTCTGTGGCAGCTTTGTGCTCTAATGCCAAAGTCGAGTTGTTGAGAAAGAGACTGCATGGGCCACAAAGCCTGAACTATTTATTATGTGGCTCTTTATAGAAAGTTTGCCAACACCTACTCTAAGTTATGGTTGACCCTACCTTCAATTTCCCAGGGTACGGCTTGCTCCTTCTGAGCCAGAAATATTGTTAAGATTTACTATAAACAGGAGTGTCATTTTGTAAAGTCAACAACAGGAGTCACTGTGCACTTACTCCTCATGTAGGATCTCTGTCCTTAATGTGCTGTACATTGAGACTTAATGCTATAACGAGTACTCAAACAGTATATTTCACTTTGTGTTTCTATGGGGGTGCAAACTGTTGAAATCTTTACTTAATGTATACTAAACTGATCTTCTGTAAAAAAAAAAAAAAAAGAAATTATCAGTTCCCAACTTGACTCTCACTGGGATTAAACATGACAATAGGTCTGATCTGATTTCATCATCATTTAAAAAATCATCTATTATTTTTCACTTTATGTTTCTGTGTGGGAGCAAACTGTTGAAATCTTTACTTAATGTATACTAAACTGATCTTCTGTATATTAAGAGAATCGAAAATGAATCTTAATGTGAATGGAAGGGGAGAGGGAGTGGGAAAGGGGAGGGTTGCGGGTGGGAGGGACGTTATGGGGGGGAAGCCATTGTAATCCATAAGCCGTACTTTGGAAATTTATATTCATTAAATAAAAGTTAAAAAAATAAAAAATAAAAAAATATATAAACTTACCAGTGAAAATAAGCTTACTAGCTAAACAGGACATAACATGGGCTGCAGAAATTGTGTGAAGCTCATGTTCTAGAGCAGAGCCTGTTGGGAGTGATCCAAAGTCATAGGTTCATCTTGTAATCTATTCAAAGTTCTGAAATAAACTCAAAATTTTGCTTTAGGCAGAATGCAATGATAAATAGTCAAATATTTCAATTAAGGATAACAACTACCTTCACTGCTCACTTATCATGTGCTAGGCACCATGCTACACATTTTATAGGCAATTATTATCTTCTTTAATTCTTATAAAACCTCTAGGAGATGGGCACTATGATTATTTACATTTTATAACTGAGAAAACAAAGAACAAAAAGCTTTCTCAAGGCTGAACTACCAGGAAGCACTGGAGCTGGAACAGGCACCCAGGCCTTTCCAAACAAAGCCCATGCTTTAAAACTACTACCCAGTGCAGATCCCAAGCCAGGATACTGGAGTCTGCCATTCAGGTGTAGATTTTGAAAGGCTCCTGGGAAGGGTTGTAATGATCTCAGACTGCCTAGAGAGAGAATTATCATGAACAAAATAAGAAGGAAATGAATGTGTCACTAGAGTAATGAGGTAACTTCTTTCATTCAAGAGACCCCCAGTTCAACTTGGCAGCACCACCACAGACATTTATGCTTCCTTCTACCGAGGCCCTAAAATGATGATGACAGAATAGAAAGGATCTGAGTCTACAAGAACTAAAGAAGATGGAATGGAGGCATGAGTGGAGGCATCAGCAGAGAAGGAATTTAGTACATTAGGGGCCAGCGCTGTGGCGCAGCGCGTTAAAGCCCTGGCCAGAAGTGCCAGCATCGTATATGGGTGTCGGTTCAAGTCCCGGCTGCTCCACTTCCAATCCAGCTCTCTGCTATGGCCTGGGAAAGCAGTAGAGGATGGCCCATGTCCTTGGGCCCCGGCACCCATGTGGGAGACCCAGAAGAAGCTCCTGGCTCCTGGCTTCAGATCGGTGCAACTCCAGCCGTTGTGGCCATCTGGGGAGTGAACCAGCGGATTGAAGACCTTTCTCTCTATTTCTACCTCTCTCTGTAACTCTTTCAATTAAATAAAATAAATATTTTTTTAAAAAGTATATTAATTAGTATATTAATGGGAGGGAAAATCACAAAGGTGGAGTGGTGACCCATCTAGCTGAGCAGGAAAAATTACAGCCGAGAGTCCTACGGATGGAAACATCAATGAGAAGAGAGGCATAATATCTACAGTACCCCGAAGAGATTTAAGAACTAAAAGTGCTGGCTATTGCAGAAGGCAGGGTCCAGGTTCAAATTTAAATACAGATTTGGGAAGAGGTGATGAAAATCTTCTTATAAAGTGGTTGTAGCCCTAAATCTCTTCCTTCATACCACACTGTCCCTAGGCAGAAGGCAATGGGTGTGTTCTTCTAAAAGGAATGAACTGGAGAGGCTCCAGGCATAGCAAAGGAAAGGGTAGCATGACAACGTAAAATCTGGGGGATAAATAAATCTTCACTGTCCTACAGCAAGGAGGATGCCCACCTCTTTGAGGCTCCCATTGTTGGATTATTTGCTGGTGATACTGAATTGCCCCAGGCTACCCCATGTGCTATGTGGACTATTATTCAATGAAGATGCCACTCTCTGGCCAGCATCATTACATGAAGCCCGCCAGCTGACAGGCCTACAAGGTTTTCCCAAAAAAATTTCACTCTTAAAATAGAACAGTTATTCCAAGATGACCAGATTGGAGGAATCCTCCAGAATACAACTTATGAACAAATCAACAATGCTAAAGGGATCCAGGTGAAATGCAGATAATGTCGGCATGCATGAGTTAAAAAAAAAAAAAGCTTCACAACATATAATACTGTCAGAAACACAGAGGGTATTAATCCATAAAATAAAAATTCAATGCCACAAAGGAATAGAGAAAAATAGTCCTTAGAAACTAAAATTATGATAAACTTTCTCTAAAAAATAAGATTTCAAAAATAAAATCATGCAAACTTCCTAAAAGAAAATTACAAGAGTGATAAATGAGAAATAGAAGAGAAAGAAATATATATAGATAGGATAAATCTAGTTATTGGAATATCTAATTATAACAGTTCCATCAAAATAAAACCAAAAATGAGATAGAAGTCATCAAATACAAAATACAAATATAAAACACAATTTCCCTAAATGAAAAGTATAAGTCTTCTGAGGGCTCCACTTCTTTACAACCCCACATGAACACAGAATATTCAGCAAAAAATAATAATCTTTAAAATAATAAATTTGAGAATAAAAGTAAAGTGGAAATTCTAAAAAGATTCTAATGAGAAAATCCAGGTCCTATGCAAAGGCAACAAACAGAATGACATAAGACTTCTCAGCAGCGATAAAACTCTGGGTGGCAAGGGAATAATGTCTTCAATATCCTTTGTCAGAAGTGATTTGCTACCCAGAATTCCTAACCCAAACTAAAAATTAGATAGAGACAGAGGGAGGGGAAACTGCCATAAAGAACTCAGGTGTAACTTCCTTCCACCTTATAGTCCCCTATGCTATTTCTTAGGAAGCTGACAGAATGGTGTGTCACTGATGAATAAGAATAAACTAAGAAAAGACTTACGGAGATATTATGGTTTGAATATATACCCCCCTCCCCCAAACTCATGCAGAAGTTTCAATTCCAAATTTTAAGTTAATGCTACTAAGAGTTAAGAAATTTAACCCAGTTATGGGGAATTTGGGATATGATTAGACTGGATGGGGACATCAGAATAGAGCCCCATGATTAAATACCATAGCTCTGTAGAGACACATGGAGATAGAAATACAAGCTGCGTGTCTTTTACTGTGTGATGCTCTGCGTCACTCTGGGGTTCTGCTAGCAAGAATGCCATCACCAGAGGTGGCAGCAACGGGGCCTGTCCAAGAGCCCAAATAAACCCTTTTCCATTATAAAGTTAGGCTGCCTCAGATATTTCATTACAGTAACAAAAAGCTGACTAACACAAAAATCTAGCAAACAGGAAATCTGGTGCAAGTGTGGCAAAGGGATGTCTGCATGCCAGCAGTTGTGGAGTTGCTATGCAGGAGTCCTCCAAGTTTGGTGATTTGTTTGTTGGTTTTAGTGGAATTGATTAAATGATGAATTCAAACAATGGGAAAAAATAGAGAACTGAGAGATGTGTAACAGATCTGAAAGATCAGCTGGAAAAAAAGTTTAAAATGCTGGTCACCCAATATTTTTAACTCCTGCCTTTGAGACTGATGTCGAGTTGCTCTTCACAGGCACCTGGTGGACGGTGGAGCCATTTGACTATTTCTGGCTAACAGTTGTGAGTAAAAATGAAGTATATCACTCCTGGACCACAGCATGTAAGTGCTTATGTGTTGACTTCTACAGCACTTTTCTTTCTGGCATGGTATCTACTTTCATGATGATGACTATTCTAAGAGACTCACACCTTAAGCCACTATGATAAACAGAGACACGCCTCTTTTGTCAACTCACAAGACATATGACGTGAGCAAGAGACAGCAAGATGGAGGCTGTTAGGTACTCAACAAAATCTAATGTGTTCTGACAAATACATGGAAATCCATGTGTAAAAATGGGATAATGGTTAGAATCATAGTACACCACCAATTTTTCCACAGATAATAGGTGTATCATGATAAATATGGAAACTTTATTAAGTATTTAAAATGTTTGATATGACTATATTGAAAGGCTAGAAGGAGAGAAATTAAGTAAGGATAGTGTTGGGGCCGATGCTGTGGCACAGTAGATTAATCCTCCATCTACGGCTCCGGCGTCCCATATGGGTGCTGGTTCTAGTCCCAGCTGCTCCTCTTCCCATACAGCTCTCTGCTGTGGCATGGGAAAGCTGTAGAAGATGGCCCAAATCCTTGGGCCCCTGCACCCATGTGGGAGACCTGGAAGAATCTCCTGGCTCCTGGCTTTGGATCGGCACAGCTCCGACCCTTGAGGACATTTGGGGAGTGAACCAGCAGACGGAAGACCTTTCTCTCTGTCTCTCCCTCTCACTGTCTGTAACTCTACCTTTCAGATAAATGAATAAAATCTCAAAAAAATAAATAAGGATAGTATTGATTTAAGAAAGCTAAGTCACTATTATGGAAAGGTATCAGCAGATAATATCTAGAATTGATTTTAAATGATCATCAAAGCATACTATTTTTGCAATATGGAGATAAACACTAGAAGAAATAGTTCAGGGTATTGGGATAGATTATCTCTGGGTAATGGAAAAAAGCAGTGACAAGGAGGGGAGCAAGAACCTGCTCCTCTTACATGGTATCCAGCATTACATGATTTTAGCTCTGTATCTATCACTTAGATTAAAATGAATTTTAACAGTGATTCTAAATAGCTTTATTTGATATTTCTATCTTAAAATAGTTGAGCATTAAGTCAATTTTTCCCCATTTCATTGAATTGATGACATAGAAGCAAAAATTGTGTAAATTATTTCCCATCCTATCCCCGGGAGCATCTTCTAGATGGCTCTGGTATTACCAAGATGCTAGGGGATGTAAGTCAGGACTAAGCAAAGCTGTCCTGGCTCCTCTGGGAGTATAACAGTGTCTCAAGTCTAATTCATCTGAGAAAGGAATCCTTTCAGAGTCATGTCTGGGACAGTCTCTGTGAAGCTCGAAGAAGCCAAACCCTTTGCTGGATGGAGTATGACCATCTAACAGCACAACCAGCCCTGGTCTGAAATTGAATCCAGCTTTAAGAGTTCCATCTTTGTTCACAAGTTTACCCATTAAATAAATAGAACTAGTCAAGTCAGGGTTGCAAAAGCATTTATTCTTTCCACAGCACGCATCTCCAGTGAGGTAAGCCCACCAGATTCAAACTCAAGTAAAGTGCAAGCTTTTAAGACCTCCAACCCTCCTAAGCTGCCTCCACGGGCAGGGATGCCTCACCAGAAGAGAAAAGAGGCTTTGGGGGTGCTTACCCAGGAGGGTAGAAACAATAAGCCATCCTAATAAATGGCTGGAGACACTCCAAGACTTATCAATATTTACAATGCATGTTATTTCTTTAACAATAACTGGAAAAAGAAATGATAGCCTTGCTATGTTCTAAGTGCTCTTTGTATTACCTCATGCAGTCGGTATTATTGTGGTCTCAATCTTACACACAAGAAACTGAGGCACAGAGAGGTTAAATAGTTTACCCATGATTGCAAAACTCATAAGTTGCAGAGATGCACTTTGAATCTAGCTCTCTGGCTGGAAGCAGAGTCTACAGTGAGTCAGTGGTAATATTTGGAATAAGAATCGTTTTCTCAAATCCCACATCAAAGTTATATACCCGATACAGTGGGGGCAGCTTTCCAAAGACGCCGTTGCTACTGACAATTCACAAAGCATGGATGCATGTGAGACAATCACTCCCTGACTGCACAGGTCTACTATTTATATGAAGCTATTTAACTTAATTACAAATAATTTAGGCTACAGATGGGAGCAAAGCACCATTAAGGATCTTGATTTTGAAACTGTTCTAAAATAGCTTTTAAAATCTAGGAGGCAAATTGTCTTTCCAAATGGAAATGAATATGTGGCACAGTGAAGTCTCCAAGTTATCAGCATCTTTTGCTGAGCCCCATCTATTTTCTTTGTCATTTACGCGATGTACAGTCTTTAATTTCGGCTCCATGATCAAAGAGATGAAACTCGAGAAGCTCGCTATTAAAATCAATGGCTGTGCTTGGTGAGGAATGACAATGACGGCGGGATAGCTGCTTCTCACCTATAACAGGGGACTCCAGGCTCCCGGGACAGTTCCAGGCAGACACCTCGCTTAAACTCCAGAGGGGGTCTGAAGTCACCTATCACACACACACACACACACACACACACACAAGTTCCACAGAGGCACAGCCTCGCCCATCCATTCCACTGTACCTGTGAGGGCTCCACTGCTGAAGGCAGTGCCAGGAAACATGTTTTTAGGAATTCAGAGTATCACGTTTCATAATTTGATTTAAATCAATTATCCCATCCCTCCCTGGAACAGGCACAAGCTCCAAAAATACAAAATGTAAATGGAACCAGCTGCAGCAAAAACCTCTTGCCAGGATGGATTTCAGTCAACGTAATCAGCCTCCTTTTCGAAGTGCATTATTGTTGAGACCCAGAGATTGCATGAAGCACTTCCCTGTGCCCTGGGAGGGACCAGGAAGGTAACCAATTATGGGAGGGGAGAAATAGAAGGAGCTAATCTTCTCTGTCTTGGCTTGCCTTTGCCCCAAACTCTTAAAAGAATTAATTCCCTCCTCTGGGGGATACTGAGAAACTGAAGTTGTTATTGGCAGCCTTCAAACATGATCTTTAATTTATGGATATTTACTAAACCACATAATCACCCTGAGTTATCCCATTACAGGGCTCAGCAGAGCTGAGATCTGCAGCCCTGGGTGTGAAGATTAATTGTGAGAGGTTTTGTGAGTGTGTGCTAAAGAGAGCACAAGTGTGCCCAACAATCACATGGATCATCTCGGCGCCCAACACGCCGCCAGGCAAATGGATCCCATGCGTAAGATCTGGCATCCTTCCATTGAAATTCTTCCCTTTAATTGATTTAAAATGATAATTCAATTAAAATAATTATTCTAATCAAACATCATATCTTTTTGGCAGGTTCTGCATAGGCCTCTGCCCTCAATGTTATTTTAGTATTTTCTTTATTTGTTTTCTCACTGGCTGACTTTGGCTGTCTGAATCTTTGGAAAACCTTATGTCATTGGACAATAACTGCACTCTTATAGAGTTTTCCATTCAAGACACACAGTGAATGGGGGAAACAAAATATCATGGACAGATGTTACTCTTTGACCTTTGACCAATGGGAGCCAAGAAATAACTGAGAATGGTCTATGGACAGACTCGTCTCCCCATTCACCTAAAATGAAGACCTCAGTGTGGCCATCCAGCTTGTGTTAAAGCTGTAAGGTGAGGATGAATGATAGTCTCATCTCTTTTATGATTTTTTTAATTTCCTCATTTTTCTTTCAGTGGCACTCTTCAAATATCTAACAGTTGTGTCAGCCCTCAGGAATTCTCACATAATCTTCCAATTTTTAAAATATTGTTATAACAGTTATCTCATCTCTTCAATATAACTATGTTGGAAGCAATGTAGGGTGGATCCTGTCAGGCCCTTTGTAGGGATGGGGAAAAAGCAATGCAGAGAAGGCAGGGACCTGTACCATAACGACTCAGCTAATAATAAAAGTGCTAACAGTGACTTTCAAATTGTAGTAACACACAGCAATGTGACGAAGTAAAAAATACACTGCTCTGACATTTTAATTTTTAGCATGAATAAAATTTGCAAGGTCACTGGAGTAGCACTCAAATGATTTGTGTAGCAGCTAATCTTTGCTTTCAAATAAATGTTTCTGTCTGTCCTGAAAAAAAAAAAAAAGGCACAGACTCCAGGTCCATTTCCTCTATCTGAATCACTGATGCCTGGAATTCCAGATGTGGTCTCCTCCACTCTCAGCCACAATAATGAGCATGCTAGGACGGTCTGCTGTAGAAGACTCAGACTCCTTTCTGGTGCTACTGTGGAGATGGGACTCCCCAGCTCTGCCGCTGCTTTGCTGGGCGGCTTTGGAAAATGCTGTTTGTCTCTCTGGGCTTTAGCCTACTCACAAGACCAGATGATCCACAAAACTGTAGTCAGGCTCCAGCAACTACTTTTAGCTACAAAGCCTGGATTTTTTAAGATTGAAAGATTAATTCCATTTGACAATTTTCTCTTAGAGAAAGACTGGGTTGTAGCAAGGTAACAGTGCTGGCTTGATTACAACTTCTTGCCAGAAACCTAAACTTCTTGATCCTTATTATCAGTATATTTTATGTACACTTTTTAAGAAATATCCTTGCAATATCATTTATGATATTTTATGGAGTGTAAAACTAGCTTATAGGTGGCAACACAGACGTGGAGAGATATAGCTCCTGGTGTACGTGGGAGGCAAGGCAGAGTCTGAGCATGAGGAAGAGGAGGGAGTCAGGGCCCCAGGACCAGAGCAGGAAAGCCATGTGGACACTTGGGCAACGGCTTGACCTTCTAGGTTCTGGTCCACCAGGTCATTTAGTCAAGGTTCTGCTCTGTAAGTTGTGCTCTGTGTAGGACCCATCTCAAGATTTACATGAAATCTTCCCCTACCTTAATTTCCCTGGGTCGCTTCCAATCTGAGGGAGAAAAAAGGAGCTATAGGAAGAAAGGACATTAGAACATCATTCAAAAGGAAACTAGATCAGATCGAAAGTTTCTTCCAAACCTCATTCCTCCCATATCACTTCTGTATCTGATTATCCACTTCAGGGGAGCCAGCCACAGAAGGAATTCCTGTGCACACAAACATTGTCCACCATAACTATAAGAAGCTAACAAATGGAAAACAATTTTTATTTGAATGAATATGAAAACAATTTCCATGGACATATATAATACATGAGTATAACCCAGATCAAATTGCAAGTGCAAAGAAACATATTTTAGAGGTACACCATTTTTCTTTTATTCCTTTTAAATGTCATTTTAAATAACCAGAAAGATGAAAGGCAACAAACAAGAGAAAAAGACCTGTTAGGAAAGAAACTGAGGGAATGAAACTAAGCTATCTCCCAAGACCTTTCTTTTATGTAAAATATCTCCTCAACAAACTGTTTTTATTGTAGGGATACATTTGAGCAGCAAGGCCATTAGGTGTGTGGAAGCTTCACCTGTGGAGGTCACAAACATACACAGACAGCCCTGTATTGCTCTGTGGGTGTTCGGACTCAGTACTTCTGAGGAGTAAGCCCAGAAATGTCCATTTTAAATAAGAACCCAAGCTGCAGAAGCACATGGCCCACGGACCTGCTTCTCAGAACCATTCATTCCCCTGGAAGTTTACCCCGAGACTCTAGCGTATCAATGTTTAGAAATTTATTGATGGGGCTGACCTTGTTGCACAGCAGGTGAAGCCACCATCTACAACACAGACATCCCATATGAGCACCAGTTCAAGTCCCAGCTGCTCCACTTCAATCCAGCTCCCTGCTAATGCACCTAGAAAAGCAGCAGAAGATGACATAAGATTCTGGGCTCTTGCCACCCACATGGGAAACCTACACAGAATCCCATGTTCCTGGCTCTTGTCTGGCCCAGCCCTGGCCATTGTAGCCATTTGGAAAGTGAACCAGCATATGGAAGATATTCTCATTCTCTCTCTCTTTCTCCCTCACCCTCCTGCCCCACAACTCTGATTTTCAAATAAATGAATCTTTAAGAAAAAAAAAATGTTTATTTACAACTTTTGTCCACACCAGGACTTCTTAGCCATTCTCTAAGAAAAGTACAGAGGAACTGGCACAGGATTAATGACCAAGAAGCCCTCATTATATTCTTAGTTCTGCCACTAACAGCTGGAGGGCCCCTTCTCTCCTGCAGTAAAATGGGTTAGAGAATGCAACTGTTATTACATAAGTGGTCAATTCATGGCAGCAAAATTCAGATTTCCCTTTTCTTTTTTTAAAAGATTTATTTATTTATGTGAAAGTTGGAGTTACACAGAGAGAGAAGGAGAGGCAGAGAGAGACAGGTCTTCCATCTGCTGGTTCACTCCCCAGATGGCCACAATGGCGAGAGCTGTGCCCATCTGAAGCCAAGAGCCAGGAGCTTCTTCTGGGTCTCCCATGTGGGTGCAGGTGTCCAGGGGCTTGGGCTATCTTCTACTGCTTTCCCAGGCCATAGCAGGGAGTTGGATTGGAAGTGGAGGAGCCGGGACTCAAACCGGGGCCCATATGGGGTGCCAGCACGGCAGGCAGCAGCTTTACCCACTACACCAAAGTGCCGGCCCCTCCCTTTCCTAAGCGAAGTAATTCCGTAGCAGGTGTTATGGACATCCTGACACATGCTTTACTCCTCTCTCTGGGCCTGCATTGGCTTACCTGCTGGATATCAGGAGAAGGTAGTCAACTCAGTTTAGTGTGAATGGTATTTCTCAAACACTCATCTGAGCCTAAGCAGACCTCTGAGCAAGGAACGAGAGAAATAAGAGGGCCACCCCTGCCTCTTCCGGAGAAATCACATGCAAGCTCACAGAATGCAAACTTTGTTAGAGTTCTTTAGAGTTAGGTGTCATTCCAGATTGAAGTTACACGAAACGCATGCAGAAGGGCTGAGAGCCAAGAAAGAGACACTGGTATGGAAGGAATAAGCCTGGGAAGTCTTTCTGGAGATAGTGAAGTGACAAAAAGGCTTAAAATATGTGAGATTTAAGTTTTGGATGTGGTCAAATCTCAAATCTTGATGGCTGCCGCACCACAGGACATAACAACGCATCTTCCCTTCCATAAATGGAGAGGTTCTGTTCTCTCTCCAGCACATCACCCAGATTAGACTGATGCCAATGTGACCATTCATACACACAAACGACCATCACCTGTTCATTCAGTCTCTCATTCTTCATCTCAGGGAGGACCTGGCTTTTACCAGGATGCAACAGAACAAGGTCACAGTGCAGCTCTCAAAAATTCAGAAGACAATCATTCAATCCATCACGGAAAATTTCTTAGTGGCCACTTGGCCATCCCAGTGATCTTCCATTAAGTAGCCCCAGGAAGGTTCCCCCTCCTTTATATGTCTCTTTTGTAGGATTAACTCATTCTGTTTAGTGGAATTGTCACTGGAAAGACAGCACAGGCCTACAACTCATGGATGGATTCCGGAGCCCAAGAGATGTGAATCCCAGCTCTAAGTAAATCATATGTCTCTACCAGCTGTGAGTCCCCAGAGAACTTAAAGAACTTCCTTCTCCATCCTTCCATTCCCAATCTGTAAAACTGGTACATAAACATTAACACATGGAAAGCATGGAAAGTGGAGCCTACACATTCCATAAAGGCATTATTTATGCATTTGCTGATAAGAGGGGGCCTCCCCCACCAACACCAGTTACCAGTACCAGGAAATTCATAGCTTTCCAACTCCATCACAGATGGGCACCTCCAAGAGCATTGAGTCTATGCTAGATACTTGACACGCATATGTGACCTTGCCCATGAGCACTGCCTTTAAGCAAACTACATTTCCTTCCAGCCTAATGTCCATCTTCTGTGAGACAGAACACCCTTTCCACAAGCATATTCCTGGTGCTTGATGACCACTGCAGGGGGTCAACAGGACCTTCCCCTTCCAAGTTAACCTTTTTTTTTTTTTTTTTTTTTTTTTGACAGGCAGAGTGGACAGTGAGAGAGAGAGAGACAGAAAGGTCTTCCTTTGCCGTTGGTTCACCTTCCAATGGCTGCCGCAGCCGGCGCGCTGCGGCTGGCACATCATGCTGATCCGAAGGCAGGAGCCAGGTGCTTCTCCTGGTCTCCCATGGCGTGCAGGGCCCAATCACTTGGGCCATCCTCCACTGCACTTCCTGGCCACAGCAGAGAGCTGGCCTGGAAGAGGGGCAACTGGGACAGAATCCGGCACCCAGACCGGGACTAGAACCCGGTGTGCCGGCGCTGCAGGTGGAGGATTAGCCTAGTGAGCCGCGGCGCCAGCCCCAAGTTAACCCATTTTCAACACTGCCACATACAGAAACCCTCCCAACTTGTCAATGTCTCTCATCCCAGAACCTCCTGTGATATTCTGCGTCTCTGTTGCCCAAGGGAGCTCCAAATAAGACAAGCACACACCATTTTCAATACTGTCTTCAGTTTTCAGTTCGATCAACGCCCCGGTGCACTGGTCTAAGATACTTCTGAAAACAAGAGCCCAGTATACTTATTATTTCCTTGTCTTAATGTAATGAATCCAGAAGTACCAGATGGAAGTGAGTTTACTGTGTTCCAAACTGAAAGAAACACCCTTGCCCACTAGGACATATCAGAGTTGAAAAACAGGCTCATTTTATGTGTCAGCTCCAGTTGCAGGGGCAAGAATAATGTTAAGGAGAATTCTGAGGTTCTGTTTAAGCTCAGTAAGAAAATGTGATATGATGAAATAACAGCATGGACCATGGACTTGGGGTGGGGAGTGTTCTGTAGTATTTGTTAGACCTGCTCCAGATCCTTCTATCAGTCTGTGTAACAACACCGTAAGAGCTTTAGAATTGGCCACTATGAATATACTCTGACTTGGAGAATATGGTAAATCCTCAGTTCAAATATTTTCTTAATGATTTTGATCTTTCACTAATCATTTCTAAGATTAAAGAGCTTCAACACGGCCCCAATTAACCTTAACTGTGTTTCATGGGAGGAATGACCTGAGCTGTTATGAGCTTATCTCTATTCAGTCCCAGAGCATCCAGCTAGTTACCCAGCAAAGGCCTAAGGGAAAGGAACCCAGTAAGTTTTGATGTAGGGAGATTCTGAGATTTCTTTAAAGGAGTTTGGAGAATTTTCCTAAAATGTAGACACTGATTAGTTTCTACAGACAGTCCAAGAATCGTTATGGGGTGTGATGCTGTGCAGTACTGTGGAAAATACTAAGTAGGATGTCGCAGAAATGAATTGGAAACCTCTACATAGCAATGTCTGAAAGGCATATACCATCTAATTCACAAGTTTGCCTATTCTTGGCCTGAGGGGACAAAGCTAACTTCCCAATGAGCAACTTAAGTCACAACTAATCACCAACTGGTTGAGGTTATACTAGTTAAGGTCTGTACAGCCTGTTAAAGAGAACCCCAAGGAAATGTAATGTTTGCACTGTTTTGGTCAAGGGAATTGGATAAACAGTAGGTAGTGTCTCTTCCCCTGTAAGATTTGCAGATCTAGTATTACTGTATTTCACCTACCCTAAGACTACTCACATATTAACATCTGTAAAATCAGGATGCATCTTACCAAAATGGCAATATCACAGCTTAATAGGTAGTACTTGTTTTCCCTCCTTAATAAAACATGAAATAATGACATCTATTACACTAGAAAGCATCTTAGATGCACTTAAATATGGTATAAGGGGAGGAGGTTGATAATCCATGGGACTGCACATCCTTTGCCATCCGTCCTCTGGGACCCAGTCCCCACCAGCCCAGCTCTCCACACCTCCCTCTTAAACCGATCAAGTGTTTGTGGAGCCCTCAAAGGCACAGTGATTACATTTGTGTGACTACATGCAAAATCTTGTTGGGAAGGGAAAAGGCAAGGTGGCCCAATTTACTTTCATTTGTCTTCAGATATTTTAAAGGGTTTTTGCTTACTTCCATGCTGAAGGTTTTTCTTTCCCTCAATTCCCCAAATGTACCAGCTTAACTTGAAAGCCTGGGGTGTTTCCACATGGCCCTGTTTCTATTAGATCGGGGAGCAGCCACAGAGGAAGGAGGAGGCCCTTTCAGAATGTCACTTATACCCCAGAGGCTCAGAACCACACACAGTGTTCCCTCCCTGCCTCTCAAGTGGAACAGAGCAAAATTAAACATGAAAATGTGCCCAGACACTGTTGGTTTCTGCAGGCCTTTGGGCCAGCCCTTGCCACCTGGTGAGCTATACAGCAGAGTTTTGAGCTGTGGTGACATAAAATAAAGTTGCTATTGGTGCCATGTCAATCAACATCCAATCCCATGCAAAGGCAGGATGGGCAGCCATGTGCCTGCCACATGTAGAATGTTGTTCAGCCACCTTGGGGATGGGGAACAACTCCAGGACAATTCCCACAACGCAGACTCAAGTCAAGGATGCAAGTGTGGGGAAGGGAGAAGAGGACCAGGAATGAGTTCATTTCAGGTATTAACCTCTTCAGTTGCATCCCACAATGCACCGGAAAGAAAAAGAAGCAGAGAGGACAGACAGCAAGCACACAGGAAGAACAAGGAGAGAAAGGCTGTTCTCTTCCAGAAGTGCAGGAAGGGGCAGAGGAGCACACACTCTAAAAGTAGCCATTTTCAAAACCACGTGAAAATGTTCTCAAGGTAGTATACTGACATCACTATTGCTAAAAAAAAAAATGGTGCAAAGACACGGGAGCAAACATGAGAGTAAGGAGAAGCTAAAAGACATCTATGTGGGAAAATGCGGAGGATGTAGACTTTTCTGTTCCCCATAAATACTGCTGAGGGGACACTGGATTAGTCAGGGGCCAAGGATGTGACAAACTCAACTTCAAGTTATCCAGGCTTTTTTCCCCACCTAAGAAGTAAAACCTTACTAACTACATTAACTAAGAGAAAAAAATGCATACATGAAATGTATGCTTACCCTCCAATGAATACAGTAATTCTCTCGCACTCTACCTCTCCCGATTAACTGGATCCATATCAGCTGAGAAAATCATAAAAAGAGGATATGTCTTCCCAAAATTCTACCTCACCAAGTTATTTGCCTTCAAATGACATTTGCACACATCTAGAGAGTATTAAGAAACATTGATTTTAGAGTGGTGGTTAGGACGCCCATGTTCCACGCTGGAGTGCTGGAGTTTGATTACTGCCTCATGGCTCCTGACTCCTGACTCCAGCTTCCTGCCAATGCAGACCCTGGGAGACAGCAGGTGGTGGCTGAAGTGATCGGGTTCCTGCCACTCTTATGGGTGATTAGGATTGGATTCCTTGCTTCTGGCTTCAGTACTGGCCCAGACAAGTTGTTGCAGGCCTTTGGAGAGGGCACCAGCACATAGGGAGTTCCCTCTCCTCTCCTTTACCCTTCCTTCTCTCGTCTTCCCCTCCATGTCTACCTCTCAAATAAACAAAATTTTTTTCAAAGAAAAGAAACTCACTGATTTATCAAAGGCACTTGCAGGAATGAAACAATTGTGAAATTGAGACTTTAACAGGATTGACAGTTGATCTCTATAGACCTAGCTGAGATGTGCAGAGGAATTTGAATATCATGGTCCTAAATTATCTGCAATAAATTGTTCAAGTTCCCACTTGTGGCCTGTGAACCTCCCCATTCTGCCCCTCCTCCCTCAAGAAGCAAAGCACACCCTTCCTTCTCTGATCTACTACTTTGTGTTACCAAGTGTACCATATCCTGATCAAAGGCATATTTTTCTTCGCAGACAGAAAAAGCTCAAGTAGTAATCACTGCTTACATGTGTAAAGAATTTTACACTGTTTCAAGAAGTCACAATTCTGTTATCACATGTGATACTCACTGGCAGTAGATCCTACAACATGACAGATATTTACAGTCATCCAAACATTGCCAAGCAAACCAACAATATTTCTGTAAATATTACACCTGATTGCTTAAGGCTCCAAGTGATCTTTCTCTATCAACCACACTACCCTGTCCTCCACTGCAGCCCTTGACTCCGCTTCTGGTCAATCTTTTCTCGCTCACAATCTGATTACTGTGGTTCTTACAGACAGGTGTCTGCACCGCTGACTGTTGCCTCTCAGTATCCTTATTCCCAAAATGATGACTCTCTACTGTTTCTTCCTTCCTTCCTGTTTGCTATCCTCTTTGTACTTCAATAACCCGGACTGAACGATGCTTGTGTAGTTCAGAGCACATTTTGCTTGACCTCCGCTGCACCATCCCCTTCTTTGGTCATATCCTTCTGAGTGTGTCTTTCTCTTCTTCTGATTTGCATATAGAGCATCTCCAGCATCTTTCTTGCCCTTTTTTTTCTGTTGCCACAAAGGTAAGCAGATGTGAGTCTCCAGGCCATCAATTTCAAAATAAAGATTACTGGCCAGTGCCACGGCTCACTAAGCTAATCCTCCACCTGTGGCGCCAGCACTCCGGGTTCTAGTCCCGGTTGGGGCACCAGATTCTGTCCCGGTTGCCCCTGTTCCAGGCCAGCTCTCTGCTGTGGCCCAGGAGTGCAGTGGAGGATGGCTCAGGTCCTTGGGCCCTGCACCCCATGGGAGACCAGGAGGAAGTGCCTGGCTCCTGGCTTTGGATCGGCGTAGCGCCAGCCGTAGTGGCCATTTCGGGGGTGAACCAATGGAAAAGGAAGACCTTTCTCTCTGTCTCTCTCTCTTACTGTCTAACTCTGCCTGTCCAAAAAAAAATTACTTATCTATGCAGAGAATCCTTTTAAAGTTTTTCTTCTCACAAGTTCAGCTTTTATTTTTCACCCTTGACACAGGATTTAAAAGCTGATATCTAACGACAGCAATGATACCTAACTCAACTGTCTCACTTAAAGATCAGTCAATGGGGATCTGAACCCAGTTCAAATCAGTCTTTTGGTCTTTGTAACATATATTGATATGTAACCCACTTATGTCTCCCATCTGGCTTTCACACTCACAAATTACTCGCTATTGTCATCTGGTGTCCCCTCTGTATTTTGAACTCATTAAAACTGTGTAGCTGGACTCCACACCATTCCTTCCCCTTCTTCACCCCCACACCTGCTGCCCTTCCTTAGCAAGTAAACCATCCCCCACAAAATGTCAGCTGTGATTTGGCTGCCATTTTGATTCTTCTTCTGCATATCCTCCCTGGTCCACTTCTCTTTTAAAAAGATTTATTTGTTTGTTTGTTTGTTTATAGGTCAAAGTTAGAGGGAGAGATAGGGAGAGAGGGAGGGAAGATGGGAGAGGAGAGGAGAGTGGAGAGAGGAGGAGAGGAGGAGGAGGAGAGAGAGAGAGACAGAGATTGATAGATTGATTTCCCATCTCCTGGTTCACTCCCCAGATGGCTGCAATGGCCAGGGCTGAGTCAGCGCAAAGCCAAGAGTCAGGAGCTTCATTCTGGTCCGGGTTGCAATAGGGTCATCTTTTGCTGCTTTTCCCAGGTCGTTAGCAGGGAGCTAGATCAGAAGGCGAGCAGCCAGGACACAAACCAGCACCCACATGGGATGCCTGCATTGCAGGCAAAGGCCTTACTGACCACACCACAATGCCAGCCCCTCCCGGTCCATCTTTGATTTGTGCCTTTTTCACACACTTCACCATCAATAGCCTTGTTCAGGCCACCAATTGCTCTTACTCAGATTTCCCAACAACTTCCTAAGTGGTCTCCCTGTTTCCCCACCTTGTCCACATGCAATTGCGACCATATCTCCTTACAGCAGCCAAAGGCAGTTGTGAATAAAAATTTAATCGTGTTACTACCCTACCTAAAACCACCAAAGATTCCTCATTGGCCCTGGGGGTGGGGAGTGAGGGGAGTGAGTGCTAGCAAGAGCCAGCCCAGAGCTTGAGCAGGACTTACAAGGCTGTCTGTGTTTGGGTCCCTGCTTATCTTTGGCTGCTCTCATCACATTGCAAACCAAACTTCCTTCAATCGCTTATACAAGTCACGCTCTTTGTTTCCTTTGGGACTTTGTACAAGCTATTCCCTGTGTCTACTAGATAATTTTTCTCTCCAGTTTTGTTTGCTTAACTGGAAAACTCCTATTCACCATTCAGGTATCAGTTTTAGAAATGACTGCTCCCAGATCTGCACAGCTCAAGCCTCACTTCATGTAGTTCATTGCTCATAGGCCACCTTTCCAGAGAGGCCCCCTCCGCACCAGCACAGCTTGCCACCACCACTCTCCACCTGCATGCCCTGATTATTTTTCATGTAGCACATGTCACAGCTTCATGGATTACATACTCGTTTGCTTACCATTCATTATCCCTTACCTGCCACCACTACCACATTAAACTATAAAGCACACAAAGACAGATTTCTTTCCTATCCCAGTCACTGCTCAATCTCCAGTGCCTAGTAAGCATTTAAATATTTGTTCAATGAGTGACTATTCCTAGTGTTTAGCATCACATTTTGTTTACAATAGCAGCTTCACAAACGTTTAAGAGCAAAAGGAAAGGAGAGAGGCAGGGAGGGACAGGAAGGGAAACAGCTTAACACTTGGGACTTTCAATGGCTTTAATCTTTCCTTTTGTTAAAAGTTGCTACATCTTCTTCTATGACTGCCGTTCTTACTTCTTCATCTTGCTCCTATTAGCCATTGAAAACCACTGCCAAGAAATGGATCAGACAATCATCAACATCAGCCTAGAATCCAGCAGAGAAGTGGGCCCCGGTTGTGGGAGCCCTTCCAGCATTCTCCAACTCATTCCTCAAGCTTCGATGCCTGCACTCAATCACCAACTTCTGCACCATTGATTGAAATGCCAGAACTAATCCACAGCCTTGCCCTTTCCCAGCAGTTTTCCTGCAAAAATCACACAAAGCACTGCTGTCTCACTCCGGTTTCTCACATACACCATCTCCTAGCACTCCACAGGTGCATGTAGGTGGCATCCTCGTTCTTCCTTGCCGTTCTCTTGCTCCACGTCACCTGCACGGTGCTGACACGGTGTTTCTCATGTGTTCTCTGATGTTGGCCCACTTAGTCCACCTATAGTTAATGGAGACTATTTGCTTACTACTGTTAGTTGCCTCTGAGCCTTCCCCTTAGCAACTTATTTGAGAACATTGCTCACCAGCCTGAAGTACAAAGGCTTCACCTTTCTTTTTTAAAACAAAAGAGCTGTGCTGGCCCATTTCCCATCTGCTGTCCCCTCCTGGAGACCCTCCACAGCTGGTCCACTAACACTGGCAGTGGGCTGCCCTCTCAGGTGCAACAACAGAGGAATGCATCTGCTCCAGCCAGGAAATGAGAATCCCCCCAATAGAGGGAGCGCCCGGATCTGTTCATTCACACTGGGCTACGGTTCCTTCCCACTGATGTTCGTTCTTCCTTTTACAACCCAGATTCATTCCTTTTGGCAGAAAAGATGAATGTAAAATAGACTGATGGAGTTTGCACTGTACTAATCATTCATCGACAGGACCCCAGTGCTGCCAAGCACTCAGCCAAAAGGGTTTGTTTTCTTCTCAGTCCATGCTGAGTTTTAAATCCTCTTCCCTGTACTAGGCATTTTTGTAAGCTGTGGTCCACTTTGCTTTGGGCTTTCATTTTCTGACTTTTGAATGTTTTTTCTTTCACTTTCTCTTTTTTTATGTTAGACATTCTCTTTTATGCACAGTTTAGTGTTTATTGTTTTAAAATTTTGTATACCTTTAAAAACTCAAGTTCACTGGAGAAATATTTGATTCTATATATTTTTTTTATTTTCTTAGTTAGACCCATACCTCCTAAAGTTATCAGAATAGTATCAGGATAGAATCAGGACTAACTTATTATAGAACTTTTTCATTTACTTTTAGTGTATACACTGCAACTTGATTCAAAGAACACTGCAGAAAAGAAAAAAGGTTAAATTTATCCAAAACCTGGCCAACTAGGAATAATCACTACTACTTTAGAGTATATAATTTCAGGTGCATTTTTCTCTTTTATGCATGAGCAAAAACATGAGACCATTTGTGCATTACATTTTGCTGCTTATTAAATTCACTTAACATTCTACTGTGCACAGATTTCTGTCACTAAACATTGTTCTACAGCATTTTTACAGGTTATTTCATGATACAGACAAGCTATTATTGATTCAACAAATGCCTGCTGTGAGACTTCCGTTGTTTCCAGCATTTGGTATTAGCAAGAATTGTATAATGACCATCATTGTAGAGAAGTCTTTGTGCATTTCAATGGTTGTTTCTTTAGGATTCATTCCTAGAAATGGAACTCCTTGGTCAAAGGAAATGAAATGAGTTTTGGCTTCCCACTCTGCAGCCTATAATCTCTGGATTTGAACACATGCACTTCCCACATCCAGGACAACAGTGGGAATTTCAATTTTAAAATGCTTTATCCAATGTGATAAGTGATAAATGACACTTGTTGCTTTCAATTGCAGGTTGTTAATTAATGCTTAGTAGTAATATTTTCATAAACTGACTTTATTCTTCTGCTTCTGTGAAGTATTTACTTATGTCCTTTATATTTTTTTAACTGGGTGCTTGTCTTTCTCTTAAATCATGAGTTTCTTTATACCTTAGTAGTTGATCTATGCTTAGAAATATTTTATTTCTAGCTTTTCATTTGCTTTTAAAGTTTCATTATGATTTTATCAGTAGTCATTACTTAGTAAATATAATTTATCATTCTTTTCTTGCATATCATCTGGCTTCGCTATCATATCTTAAATGCCTTCCTTGAAAAAAGATGATTTTTTTAAAGCACCTGTATTTTCTCCCAGTATTTTTATTGATTCTTTTTTCCATTTAAAGAATTAATTCATGTGGAACTTAGTTTGGTAAATAGTGTGGGGTAGAAAATCTAATTTTTGTCCCAAATGGCTAGCCGTTTGTTTCAGAAGCATTTATTACACAGGCCTTTCTTTCCTGAGCAATTACAAACACCACACTTAACTTACATAGAGTCTTTTATGTACTTAAGTCTATTTGGGGATATTCTAGCCTGTTAATTTGAAAATAATTGACACTATTAAGTCTTCTTATTCAGAAATGAAGTGTTTTCACATATCAAGATATTAATGTTTCCCAATAAAGCTTTGTTGTTTTTTTTTTCAAATAAGTCTTTAAGGTTCTCACTAAGTTCAGTTTTTATGAATACAATTTATATTTTTATTTGCCAATATTAATAGGATCCTCTTACTTATAATTTTTACTGGGTTACTGCTGGTATTCAAAAACTACACTAGGCACTGGGATGTGAGGCTCAGGGTCTCCTTCTGGACTTAAGCAGCTGATGGGCATCAGTGGATGATATATTTAAGCTGAGTCTCTCACCAAATCATCTTTAGCAGGATGCAGCTGCTTTGACCAGGGGCTCACTTGTCTTCCCAACGTTGTACATTCAGTAACTGTTAGGTTGTGAATATCAAGATCTAAGCCCCTTACCTTCAGACAGAAAAATGTTAAAAAACCATCTCAGCTCTGGAAAGCCCATGGAAGCACACAAAGTTTCTGAAACAACTACACCACAGTTTCACAGCTCCCTTTCCATTCCCAAAGGAATTGATCCTGAGCATTCATCAATACACACCTTGCATGTAAGTCACAATGTCAGCCTATTTCCCTGGGAACCAATCCTAAGACAACTGTTGCCAGGAGTGATCAGCATAGAAGACTGACCTTTTGGAACTGGATCTCCTGCTAACCAGCTGGCAATGAGGACCCCATCCCTATGATAGGTGGCTCAGTGGTGCAGCAGTGCAACTGTTACAACTTTTATCAGTGACAACCTAGGCTACGACACCCTCAGAAGAAAGTACACTGGCAGGCGCAGTAGCTGAAGCTTCTAAGAGATTCTGGAAAAGTGCTAATCATAAGGACCGTGGAATCTAGTGATGTGTTGAGTGGTACTGATGCAGTGGAGAAAGACAAGAAGAGGATAAAAGCTATTAAACTTCATTAGCTGGAGGCTACACACGAGATCCAGAGATCTGCTTGGCAGCACGTGAAGAGATTCTCATCTCCTGGGGGGAGAGAGGGCTAAGAAAACAAGTCAAGACTTAGTTTAAGGGTGGCAAGGCTCCACAGAATGTTGAATTCTCACTCCTATAAGGCTGCTATGCGAGGGTCAGGGTCCTGGGAGTGGAATCATGGAACTTGGGTGGGTCATTTTGATCAACATAGATGAAACCCTTTTCCTACAAATCTCCCTGAGCTCTGGGCCCACAGAAGCAGCCCACTACTCCCTGTTAGTTTAGAGCACCCCTTGCTTAAAAATGATGTGGTACCAAGGCCTCTGCCCTGAAAGGCCTCCCTCAAACTGTACCCATACTTGTAGCCCTACTGACAAAAGAATGAAACCTAGGATCAAGTTACAAGGTAATTTGGCTGTAGATGTGCTAGGTCTGCCAAGGGAGGAGAGAAATCATGTTCCTAAGATGGTGTTAAGGCCTAACCAACTCATCCTGATAAACGCTGGGAGAGGAAGTTCAGGACAGGATCCTCAGGGTGCCGGAAAAGAGTGAAAGCAGGAAATACAGCTGGATAAGGGAGATTTTATCAATATAGGGACACTGATCTATAATACGGGATTTCCTATCATGGCCAAGGAAATTGTGCTAACGTGGTTAAACTACTCTTAAAAGATTAAAGAAAGGAAGAGCCCATAGAAGGCCAAACAGAAATGCCAAAGCTGCCATCACAGGTGGTAGGATGAGGCGTAAACGCTCAGGGAAGTTGGCATGCTGAAGTAGATATACCATGTAGGCCAAGAAAGCTCACCTGGTGACAACTCTCTGCAATAAGGACCAGGGGACAGCCCAATTAGAGAACGGTAAGGCTGAGACTGGCTGATGAGAGATACGATGCTCTACAAACAGGGGCTAAGGGAAAGAGAGCCTCACAGAACTGGACTCATTAGTAATAATGGAGACAACGTGCAGGTGCTACTTGTCAGAGCAAGGTGGGCACTGCTTTATTCTGTTCATGTATTATTACAAAAACACCAGCAGAAAAATAAACAACATTTATTTCTCAAAGTTATGGAGACTGAATAGTCCAAGATCAAGATACCAACAGATTCCATGTTAGGTAGGGTTTGCTTCTTGGTTCATACAGCTGTCTTCTATTTTATCCTCCCCTCAAATTACAGAAGTAAGAGAGCTCATCAGGATCCCTTTAACAGGGGTACTAACCTGGTGCATGAGGGCTCCACCCTCAAATCTAATTACTTCCCAAAGGTCTCACCCTCCTAATACCATCAAATGAGGGGTAAGGATCGCAATATATGAATTTTGAGGGGACACAAACATTCAGTCCATTGCAGGCCCAATTATGGTAATGATTTCCAAGATCCAAGTAGCAGCTGGAAAGACTTGACTCCTGGAGAGCTAGGTAAATGGTTAAGAGAACATGACTTGCTGGGCACAAAATAGACTGGCAGCCAATAAAGGCACTGCTTAATCTAACAACGGAAGAAGTCATGGATGAATGCTCAGGAGGCTGAAGACTGACACCCCAATAAAAAGGGATAATCCTTTATCCAGTCTCTGAACCTGAGCTAATTTTTATATTCAGAATCCCATTACTAAAGGAGAGGCTGAGTACTCAGAGAGAAGGACCCTGTTAATACCCATCCAAGTATGCATAGTAATAATCTCACCAATCCTTCTCCAGAGAGACCTATGGCCACTTATTGCAGTGAGCACAATTTGGGGAAAGTGGAATAAACCAACTTCTCAAGTACTGAGAACACAGGAGCTGATTTAATGTCTAAGCACAAAGATGTCCCCAGGGCCACCTGTTACAGAGCTTTTAGCGGCTAAGTAATCAATGGAGTCCTGGACTCAGTCTTGCTCGTACAAAGCCCACTAAGTCCACAGATCCACCCAGGAAAAAGTTCCTTGGACTCCAAATGTACCATTGGAATGGCCATACTTGGTAGTAGGTAATATCATTACATGGACTTATTAGCCCCTGTAGTAAGGGTTATTGTAGTCAGGAAGGTTGGGTGGAAACCTTTGAAACTGCGCCTCCCCAGTGAAAAATTATAAATAAAATTCATTTTCCCTGAAGAAAAATGTCAGATTATTACCACCTCTAACGACTCCCACATGAACTAAGGGCAGTGGTCCCATTATGTTCATATTTAATTCACCAATCTGTTCCCTTCAAAAGCCAGTCAGATCCTGGAGAATGGCAGTGGATGACATCAAACTCAGTTTCAATTGCAGCTTTCGTGTGACAAGTTTCTAGAAGTCGATACACTTGGCCTCTAGTATATGGTATGTACTCACCGAGCTGGAAAATGTGGAGTTTTTCATGTTTATCAGGAAAAGGGACAGGGAACAGTTCTCTTTTCACTTTGGAACAAACAACAGAATACATTAACAGACTTGCCAAGGGGCTATTTAAACCTCCTGACCCCCGCCATACTACTCTTTAAAAGATTTTTATTTATTTATTTATTTGAAAGAGAGAGAGGGAAAGGGGAGGTCTTTCATCACTGGTTTACTCCCCAAATGCCCACGATAGCCAGGAGTAGGCCAGGAGTTAAGAACTCCATCTGTGTCTTCCACACTGGCAGCAGGCACACAAGTACTTTGGCTCTCATCTGCTATCCCTCAAGTGCATTTGCAGAGAGCTGGATTGGAAATGCAGAGTAAATGGGGCTGAAATATGGAACGAGGGAGTTCCAAGCGACAGCTTAACCTGCTGTACCACAGTGCCCACTACATCTCACACCACAATTTTAAGGGAATGGAATCCACTGGACTTTTTACAAAATGTTCACTATATTGATAACATTATGTATATTGGGCAGGGGGTGTGGTAAGTAAAAAGTATGTAGAAGATATATGTTTCCAGAAGGTAGGAAATAAGTCAAATGAATATTCAGGGACCCGTCATATCAGTGAAGTTTTTTTAAAGATTTTATTTATTTAGTTGAGATGCAGAGTTACAGACAGGGAGAGGGAAAGACAGAGAGAAAGGTCTTCCATCCACTGATTCACTCCCCAAATGGTCACAATAGCCAGAATTAGGCCAAACCAAAGCCTGGAGCCAGGAGCTTCTTCTGGGTCTCCCATGTAGGTGCAGGGGTCCATGTACTTGGCGTCTTCTTTCACTGCTTTCCCAGGCCGTAAGCAGAGAGATGGAGCAGCCAGGACATGAACTGGCACCCAAATGAAATGCTGGCACCACAGGTAGAGGCTTCCCCTACTACGCCACAGCATCTGCCTAGTCAGTGAAGTCTTTAGAGATCCAAGAATGCTGGGCCATTACTCCAAAATTAAAAGAGGCACAACTGCACCTCACATCTCTGATCAACAAGAAGCAAGCACAGGGTCTGGCAGTCCAGTTTCTGAAGGGAACACATTCCCTGTTTTGAGAAACTACCCAACCTTCCCTCTCGGGTGACATGATAGATGGCCAGTTTAGATGGGGCTCCCATCAGAAAAGAGCCCCGCAAGCAGGACCAGACTATGATGGAAGTAAGCCTGCCATGGGACCACGGGACCACATTACTGCTAAGTGTTAGAGTCCCAGCACTGGCATGGGAAGAGACACCACGTGTAGACCCCGAGGGCTCAGTTCTGAAGCAAGGTCATGCCATCTGTAGCCTAACAGTCAAAACTTTTGAAAACATTTCCTGTATGGTACTGGCTCCTGGTACATATGTAGTTCCTGACCATAGGATACTAAATGACCATATAACCATAACTGCTTACCATGAACGAGATTTTGTCAAGCCTAGCAGGTAATAAGGCAGGCTGGCTCAGCAGCAATTTATCAGAAGATTAATAATGTGCAAGAAACATGGCCAGAAACACAAACTAGCAACATAAGAAGATGTCCCAGATACCCTATGTCATCCCCTTCTGTTACACCAGTGCCCCACCCTGTGCTCGGACCTGTGGTCACACTGGGACAGGTGCCTCTATGACTCCCTCATGCAATCAAAAACAGAAGAACCAAAGACTGAGCATGGGTGTGCCTGCTTAATATGTGGGTGCCAGGTGAAAATGAACAGCTGCTACATCAAAGCCCCACTCACAGGTGGCCTAGAAAGGCATGTCATGGAAAATCCTCCTAATGGGCAGAAGTTGGTGTGGAAGAAAAGTGGCCCAAGGTCAGATACACAATGGACTAAGGCCAGTGGTCAGTGATTTACAGGTGTGTCAGAAGCCTGAAGAAGAGAGATAAGAAGATCATGGACAAGGAGAGTTGTACAAAAAGCAGGAATATAAATATACAAACAGACAGAGAAGATGAAGGTCTTCAATCTCCTGATGACTCACCTGCCAGAGTATCTGCCACCGTAGAAGGACTAAACAACCAGACAGGTTGGCTGAGTTACCCAGCCGATGTTAACCAGCCTCTGCTGCGTCATCCACCCTAGTACTGGCACTGTGTGTGTAGAAAACAGCACAGCCATAGAGATAGAGATGGGGATTGTACATGGCCTAAGGACAGCAGCTCCCAGTCACCAGGTCTGATCTAGCTACTGCTGCCACCAAATGTCAAAACTACCAGAAAGAGAGAGAAATGCTGGGTTTCTGAAATGGTACAATCTCTCAAGGAGACTCATGATGACAATGTATCCCTGCCACACTAGTGATTCATCCTGAGAGGAACTGAATCACATTCTGCATGTGGGTTTCCCCTTCCTGTCTGTAGAGCTCAGCCGGCATCACTATCTTAGAATATTCGATCCACTGCCCCGATCCCATAAATATATCACTGGACCAGGGTTACCACTTTACAGAAAACAAAGTGTCACAGTGAGTATATTCCTTTTATTCCACTATTTCTATTACATACTGCATCACCCAGAAGTTGCTGGCCTTTTGAAAGTTCAATTGAGGTGGGTGCCAACATGAGAGATGATACTCTGTGAGAATGACCCACCCTCCCAAGACTGTAATACCCACCTAAATCAATGAACATTACCCAATGCCTAATCTCCACAAAAGGAGTTCAAGGAAAAATAGCTTAAAAGAGGAAGGGCAGTATGTACCACCATCACAGTGACTCACGTATGGAAATTTGTGACTCTTGCCCCCTCAAACTTCAAGTTCTGTAGATTTAGAGATGACAGATCCCAGACAAGAAAGTGACACAGCAAAAATCCCACTTGGCTGTAAGTTATGGCTTCCATCTAGTTCCTTCAGGATCCTCTGCCAAGACATTGCCATGGAGTCATTAGGATGACAGACTCCATCAACTAGAGGAAATAGAGCTGCTGGGCCAGGGAAGAATGATCCACTGGGCCATCTTTTGGTACTGTCTTGTCCAATTTTGACAGTTAATGGACAAGTACACACGACTGAGAGCTCTGGTCACCCAAATGAGTCTAAGTCAACCTATCAGGTAAGTTGCTGAACCAGACAAGTTGCTAGGTGAGTAAGGTGAATTCAAAAAGAATAGAAGTGAAAGATGGATAATATCATATATAATCTTCATCCAGCTACAAAAGCGAGGGGTGTAATTCCACCTCTCTTCCTGTTCTGTGCCTCTCTCTATTTTTTCATTAAAACCTTATTTTTATGCTTTTCACAGGTTCTGCTTATTTTTTACTCCTCAAACTGAATGTTCAGCTTTTTTGTCTGCCTTTTATATTAATTAAAACATTTACGGTTATATATTTTTCTTTACTATAGCTTTAGTCACATCCTATCAGTTTGTGTGATCTTCCTTAATATATGTTCAAATAGTTTTAGTTTTTATTTAAACCAAGATTTAATAGTGCTTAATTTCATTTTCTAACATAAAATTTTCTTTTACAAGGTGTATTTTGTTTTTTCTTTATAGAAACACTTTCTCAAATATCTGGACAGATTCAATAATCTGGTATTCTTGCTTTCTACAACCTAAATACTTCATTTAATGGTACATCACTAAGCACAAATGAGTCCTTGGGTTCTATTTTTACCTTTTGGATCATTTCCATTAAAGCTATGACCCCCTTCTTTACCCTAAATTGCAAACAAACATAGGAAACTTTACTAGCAGGTATTGGAAACCATCTTCCAAGTTATTACAGCCCAACTTCCCATTAATATTGCCAAGTTCAAACCTCAAACCAAGCTACTTTACTGGAACTCTTACCACAAGAAAATCCTCCCTAAACAAAGTCATAGTGTTTTCCATACTTGCCCTTTCATTCCTGAATAAAATGAACAGAGCCGCTGACCCTGAGCTACCATTAACGTCCACCAGGTTCTCCCAGCAGTTCTTTTCTCTTAGACTCTCCACACCTGACCCAGTTACTCTATGGCTCTGAAATCCACACTGAACTCACCTGCAGGAATGCAGCACACTATAAATAGCATCTTTTTGCTGCATTCATAATCAGGATTCCCACACTATACTGTCTTTCTCTACGTAGCTGCTTTGTACCTGAAGAGGGAGATCCAAGACTCAGGTCTAACATGTGACCCAAAGGTTCTTTACTATTGCTGCTTCATTTTCCATAAACCGCACAAGTTTTTCTTTTCCTGAAAACTCAGAAAAAGAAGCAGTGTCTCCATGATTTTCCTGCTTTCTTGCCAGTGCTCTCCCATGTTCTTCCCACTCCCATTTCATACCATGACAAAATTTGAGAACATTTTGTCTTCAAAGACCCAACAGGAGGAGGCCAGCAGTATGGCACAGTGTGTAAAGCCGTCATCTACAATGCAGGCATTCCATATGGGCACCAATTCTAGTCTCAGGTGCTCTATTTCCAATCCAGCTCCCTGCTAATGACCTGGGAAAAGCAGCAGAAGATGGCCCAAGTGCTTGGGCTCCTGCCACCCACATGGGAGACCTGAGGAAGCTCCTCTGGCTCCTGGCTTCAACTTGGCCCAGCCATGGCAATTGTGACCATCTCAGCAGTGAACCAGTGGATGGAAATTATCTACTCTGTCTCTCTCTCTCTTTCTTTATAACTCTGACTTTCAAATAAATAAATAAATCTTTATTTTTTTATTTATTTATTTTTTTTTTGACAGGCAGAGTGGACAGTGAGAGAGAGACAGACAGAAAGGTCTTCCTTTGCCATTGGTTCACCCTCCAATGGCCGCCACGGCCGGCGCGCTGTGGCTGGCGCACCGCGCTGATCTGAAGGCAGGAGCCAGGTGCTTCTCCTGGTCTCCCATGGGGTGCAGGGCCCAAGGACTTGGGCCATCCTCCACTGCACTCCCTGGCCACAGCAGAGAGCTGGCCTGGAAGGGGGGCAACCGGGACAGAATCCGGTGCCCTGACCGGGACTAGAACCCGGTGTGCCGGCGCCGCAAGGCAGAGGATTAGCCTAGTGAGCCACGGCGCCGGCCTAATAAATCTTTATTTTTTTTTTAACTTTTATTTAATGAATATAAATTTCCAAAGTACGATTTATGGATTACAATGGCTTCCCCCACATACCGTCCCTCCCACCCACCACCCTCCCCTTTCCCACACCCTCTCCCCTCCCTTCACATCAAGATTCATTTTCGATTATCTTAATATACAGAAGATCAGCTTAGTATACATTAAGTAAGGATTTCAACAGTTTGCTCTCACACAGAAACATAAAGTGAAAAATAATAGATGATTTTTTTAAAATGATGATGAAATCAGATCAGACCTATTGTCATGTTTAATCCCAGTGAGAGTCAAGTTGGGAATTGATAATTTCTTTTTTTTTCTTTTTTTTTTTTTTTTTACAGAGGATCAGTTTAGTATACATTAAGTAAAGATTTCAACAGTTTGCACCCCCATAGAAACACAAAGTGAAATATATTGTTTGAGTACTCGTTATAGCATTAAATCTCAATACACAGCCCATTAAGGACAGAGATCCTACATGAGGAGTAAGTGCACAGTGACTCCTGTTGTTGACTTTACCAATTGACACTCCTGTCTATGGCATCAGTAGTCTCCCTATGCTCCAGTCATGAGTTTCCGAGGCTATGGAAGCCCTCTGAGTTCTCTGATTCTTATCTTGTTTAGACAAGGTCATAGTCAAAGTGGAGGTTCTCTCCTCCCTTCAGAGAAAGGTACCTCCCTCTTTGAAGACCTGTTCTTTCCACTGGGATCTCACTCGCAGAGATCTTTTGCCAGAGTGTCTTGGCTTTCCATGCCTGAAATACTCTCATGGGCTTTTCAGCCAGATCCGAATGCCTTTAGGGCTGATTCTGAGGCCAGAGTGCTATTTAGGACATCTGCCATTCTATGAGTCTGCTGAGTATCTCACTTCCCATGTTGGATCACTCTCCCCTTTATTTATTCCATCGGTTAGTGTTAGCAGGTACTAGACTTGTTTATGTGCTCCCTTTGACTCTTAGTCCTTTCATTATGATCAATTGTGAACTGAAATTGATCACTTGGAATAGTGACATGGCATTGGCACATGCCACCTTGATGGGATTGAATTGGAATCCCCTGGTATGTTTTTAACTCTACCATTTGGGGCAAGTCAGCTTGAGCATGTCCCAAATTATACATCTCTTCCCTCTCTTATTCCCACTCTTATGTTTAACAGGGATCACATTTCAGTTAATTTTCAACACTTAAGAATAACTGTGTATTAATTACAGAATTAAACCAGTCGTATTAAGTAGAACAGACAAAAAAACTACTAAGAGGGATAATGTATTAAGTTGTTCATTAACAGTCAGGGCTATGCTGATCAAGTCACCGTTTCCCATAGTGTCCATTTCACTTCAGGAGGTTTCCTTTTTGGTGTTCAGTCAGTTGTCACCGATCAGGGAGAACATATGGTATTTGTCCCTTTGGGACTGGCTTATTTCACTCAGCATGATGTGTTCCAGATTCCTCCATTTTGTTGCAAATGACTGGATTTCGTCGTTTCTTACTGCAGTATAGTATTCTAAAGAGTACATATCCCATAATTTCTTTATCCAGTCTACCGTTGATGGGCATTTAGGTCGGTTCCAGGTCTTAGCTATTGTGAATTGAGCTGCAATAAACATTAGGCTGCAGACCGCTTTTTTGTTTGCCAATTTAAATTCCTTTGGGTAAATTCCAAGGAGTGGGATGGCTGGGTCGAACGGTAGGGTTATCTTCAGGTTTCTGAGGAATCTCCAGACTGACTTCCATAGTGGCTTGACCAGTTTGCATTCCCACCAACAGTGGGTTAGTGTCCCTTTTTCCCCACATCCTCGCCAGCATCTGTTGTTGGTAGATTTCTGCATGTGAGCCATTCTAACCAGGGTGAGGTGAAACCTCATTCTGGTTTTGATTTGCATTTCCCTGATTACTAATGACCTTGAGCATTTTTTCATGTGCCTGTTGGCCATTTGGATTTCCTCTTTTGAAAAATGTCTATTGAGGTCCTTGGCCCATCTCTTAATTGGGTTGTTGGTTTTGTTTTTGTGGAGTTTCTTGATTTCCTTGTAGATTCTGGTTATCAACCCTTTATCTGTTGCATAGTTTGCAAATATTTTTTCCCATTCTGTCAGTTGCCTCTTCACTTTCCTGACTGTTTCTTTTGCAGTACAGAAACTTCTCAATTTGATGCAATCCCAATAGTTGATTTTGGCTTTGACTGTCTGTGCCTCCCGGGTCTTTTCCAGAAACTCTTTGCCTGTGCCAATATCTTGAAGGGTTTCTCCAATGTTCTCTAGTAACTTGATGGTGTCAGGTGGTAGATTTAGGTTTTTAATCCATGTTGAGTGGATTTTTGTGTAAGGCGTAAGGTAGGGGTCTTGTTTCATGATTCTGCATGTGGAAATCCAGTTTTCCCAGCACCATTTATTGAATAGACTGTCCTTGCTCCAGGAATTGGTTTTAGATCCTTGATCAAATATAAGTTGGCTGTAGATGTTTTGGGTTGATTTCTGGTGTTTCAATTCTGTTCCATTGGTCTATCTATCTGTTTCTGTACCAGTACCATGCTGTTTTGATTACAACTGCCCTGTAGTATGTCCTGAAGTCTGGTATTGTGATGCCTCCGGCTTTGTTTTTGCTGTACAAGATTGCTTTAGCTATTCGAGGTCTCTTGTTCCTCCATATAAATTTCAGCACCAATTTTTCCAGATCTGAGAAGAAGGTCTTCGGTATCTTGATTGGTATTGCATTAAATTTATAAATTGCTTTTGGGAGAATGGACATTTTGATGATATTGATTCTTCCAATCCATGAGCATGGAAGATTTTTCCATTTCTTGGTATCCTCTTCTATTTCTTTCTTTAAAGTTTTGTAATTTTCATCGTAGAGATCTTTAACGTCCTTGGTTAAGTTTATTCCAAGGTATTTGATTGTTTTTGTAGCTATTGTGAATGGGATTGATCTTAGAAGTTCTTCCTCAGCCATGGCATTGTCTGTGTATACAAAGGCTGTTGATTTTTGTGCATTTATTTTATACCCTGCTACTTTGCCAAAATCTTCTATGAGTTCCAATAGTCTCTTGGTAGAGTTCTTTGGGTCCCCTAAATAAAGAATCATGTCATCTGCAAAGAGGGATAGTTTGAGTTCTTCCTTCCCAATTTGTATCCCTTTAATTTCTTTTTCTTGCCTAATAGCTCTGGCTAGAACCTCCAGAACTATATTGAATAGCAGTGGTGAGAGTGGGCATCCCTGTCTGGTACCAGATCTCAGTGGAAATGCTTCCAACTTTTCCCCATTCAATAGGATGTTGGCTGTGGGTTTTTCATAGATTGCTTTGATTGTATTGAGGAATGTTCCTTCCAAACCCAGTTTGCTTAGAGTTTTCATCATGAACGGGTGTTGTATTTTATCAAATGCTTTCTCGGCATCTATTGAGATAATCATATGGTTTTTCTTCTGCAGTCTGTTAATGTGGTGTATCACATTGATTGTCTTGCGCACATTAAACCATCCCTGCATACCAGGGATAAATCCCACTTGGTCTGGGTGGATGATCTTTCTGATGTGTTGTTGCATTCTATTGACGAGAATTTTATTGACGATTTTTGCATCTATGCTCATCAGGGATATTGGTCTGTAATTCTCTTTCAGTGCTGCATCTTTTTCCGGCTTAGGAATTAAGGTGATGCTGGCTTCATAGAAAGAATTTGGGAGGATTCCCTCTTCTTTGATTGTTCTGAATAGTTTGAGAAGAATTGGAGTTAGTTCTTCTTTAAATGTCTGGTAGAATTCAGCAGTGAATCCATCTGGTCCTGGGCTTTACTTTGTTGGGAGGGCCTTTATTACTGTTTCAATTTCTGTCTCAGTTATGGGTCTGTTTAGGTTTTCGATGTCTTCCTGGTTCAATTTAGGTAGGTTGCATGTGTCCAGGAATCTATCCATTTCTGATAGGTTTCCCTGTTAGCTGGCATACAAGTCCTTGTAGTAATTTCTGATGATCCTTTTTATTTCTGTGGTGTCTGTTGTTACATTTCCTTTTTCATCTCTGATTTTATTGATTTGGGTCTTTTCTCTTCTTTTTTTAGTTAGTTGGGCCAATGGGGTGTCAATTTTGTTTATTTTTTCAAAAAACCAGCTACTCGTTTGGCTGATTTTTTGGAATGTTTTTCTTGATTCAATCCTGTTGATTTCTTCTCTGATTTTAATTATTTCTCTTCTCCTACTAGATTTGGGTCTGGTTTGCTGTAGGTTTTCTAGATCCTTGAGGTGAATTGAAAGCTCATCTATTTGGTGCCTTTCCAATTTCTTGATGTAGGCACCTATTGATATAAACTTCCCTCTTAACACTGCTTTTGCTGCGTCCCATAAGTTTTGGTATGTTGTGCTGTTATCCTCATTTACTTCCAGAAAGTTTTTGATTTCTCTTTTGATTTCTTCTATGACCCATTGTTCATTCAGGAGCATGTTGTTCAATCTCCATGTGTTTGCGTATGCTCTAGGGATTCCTGAGTTGCTAATTTCCAACTTCATTCCTTTATGGTCTGAGAAGCTGCATGGTATGATTCTAATTCTTTTGAATTTGCTGAGACTTGCTTTATGGCCTAGTATGTGGTCAATCCTAGAGAAGGTTCCATGTACTGCTGAGAAGAATGTAAAGTCTTTAGCTGTAGGATTGAAAGTTCTGTATATATCTGTTAGATCCATTTGGGCTATAGTGTCGTTTAAATCTACTGTATCCTTGTTGATCTTCTGTCAGGTTGATCTGTCTATTTCTGAGAGTGGAGTATTGAAGTCCCCCAGTACTATTGTATTGGGGTCTAAGTCTCCCTTTAAGTCCCTTAACAAATCTTTTAGATAAACTGGTGCCCTGTAGTTAGGTGCATATACATTGATAATTGTTATATCTTCCTGTTGAATTGATCCCTTAATCATTATGTAGTGTCCCTCTTTGTCTCTCTTAACAGTTTTTGTGGTAAAGTTTATGTTGTCTGAAGTTAAGATGGCTACGCCCGCTCTTTTTTCATTTCTGTTGGCATGGTATATCTTTTTCCAGCCTTTCACTTTCAGTCTGTATGGATCTTTGTTGGAAAGATGTGTTTCTTGTAAGCAGCAAATAGATGGGTTTTGTTCCTTAACCCAATCAGCCAATCAGTGTCTTTTAACTGGACAGTTCAGGCCATTCACGTTCAATGTGACTAATGACAAGTGGTAACTTCGCCCTGCCATTTGCCAAAGATAAGTTCTAATATATGCTTTGAATTCCCTGTGATCTTTTGCTGTGAGCTTTCCTTCCTTGGTTTCCTTCCTTTACCTTCTTTCATATTGATGACCGTGTTTCTGTGTTTCTGTGTGTAACACATCTTTAAGCATCTTTTGCAGGGCTGGACGAGTGGCAACAAATTCTTTCAATTTCTGTTTGCTACGAAAAGTCTTTATTTCACCTTCATTCACAAATGAGAGCTTTGCAGGATATAATATTCTGGGCTGGCAGTTTTTCTCTCTTAGTACCTGGGCTATATCTTGCCATTCCCTCCTAGCTTGTAGAGTTTCTGATGAGAAGTCAGCTGTGAGTCTGATTGGAGATCCTCTGAGAGTAATCTGACGTTTCTCTCTTGCACATTTTAGGATCTTTTCTTTATGTTTCACTGTGGAGAGTTTAATTACAACGTGTCGTGGTGAGGATCTCTTTTGGTCATGTTTATTAGGGGTTCTGTGGACTTCCTGTAGTAGGATTTCTCTGTCCTTCTCCAAACCTGGGAAATTTTCTGCTAATATCTCACTAAAAAGGCCTTCTAATCCTTTCTCCCTCTCCAAGCCTTCAGGAACTCCTAGAACCCGAATGTTGGTTTTTTTAATAGTATCCTGAAGATTCCCGACAATATGTTTTAGATTCCTAATTTCCTCTTCTTTTCTTTGGTCTGACTGTATCCTTTCCTGTTCTCTGTCTTCTAAGTCCGATATTCTCTCTTCTGCTTCACCCATTCTGTTTGTAAGGCTCTCTATTGTGTTTTTCATTTGATCTATTGAATTCTTCACTTCAGTCACTATCCCAGTTTCCTGTTGTACTAGTTGTTTCGTTTCATTTTGATTCCTCCTTAATATTTCATTTTCACGAGAGAGATTTTCTATCTTGTCCATTAAGGATTTCTGTAGTTCAAGAATTTGTTTTTGAGAACTTCTTAATGTTCTTATCAATTTTTTGAGATCTGCTTCTTGCATTTCTTCTATATCATCATCCTCATAATCTTGAATTGGGGTGTCTTTTTCATTTGAGGGCTTCATGGTGACTTCCTTGTTTTTATTACCTTGGTTTTTGCGTTTGTTATTTGGCATATTGGAGATATTTGGTTTCTTCACTGTGGTGCTTTTTCTTGTTATACTATGACTCTAGATTAAGTGGACTATCTGTTTTTGATGGAGCCTTAGGGCTTGAGATGGGTGTGGCCTGAGAGCTCTGTTTGGTGTGCCAAAGGTGACACTCCCAGGTTAGGCGTGGTAAACCTCTCTCTCTCTCTTTCTTTTTTTTTTTTTTTTTTTTTTGATTCAAAAGGGAAGTTATTCTGCACAGCTGAACGAAGTTGGAGGTAGTTAGCAGGCAAATGATATACCCACAGGAGCCAGAGATCAGAAGCTCTTTCCCAAGGACCACACAGGGAATCTGTTTGGCCCTCAGAGTGGGCTCAAATTCTCCTTCAGTCTCCCACTGGGTTGCCAAAGTTACAGAATTGTAGCGTCTCTGGAGAGTGCTCACGTGAATTCCGTGAGTTCTCTCCCCCACCGTCTCTTTTTTCACAGTCTCAGTTCAGTAGCACCACAAATTTACTAGGTCCTAATCTCCTGTTAATTCGCCCCGCCCAGAGTCAGGTTTTTCTGCTAGGCTCAGGGCCGGTGCAGACCTGAGGTCGCTCTGCTTATGACGTATGTCCAAGATGGCGCCTGCTCTTTGTCTTGCTCGCCCTTGAGAGGTGAGCGGAGAGAGAGAAACCCGTGTCCGTACCAGTCACCTTTTTTTTTTTTCCTCTCTCCCCCCTCCCCCAGGGGTCGTTCCCTCTAGTCTCCTCTCTCCACTTGCCTGCCGGTGTCTCAGGCTATTGAGGTTCGGCTCACCTCACGTTCCAGCGCTGGTGTGTTGAGTCTGCCGCTGGTGTCCCAAACTGTGGGCTCCCACGCTCTCCACGCAGGTCCGCTCCCCTTCCAGCGCCGATGTGTGGACTCGGAGCCCTGGACGTCCCAAGTCTCCCCGCTGTTGTCTGTGTGGCACACACTCCCCTTCGAGCACTGGCGCGCAGAGCCTGCAGCTTGTGCAGCTTGGTCCCGCGGCTCGGCTTCCGCGGCTCAGTCCCACGGCTCGGCTTCCGCGCGGTGGGCGACCTTGTTCTCCCAGTATGTCCTCCAATTCACGACCACTCAATCCAGAAGGGTTTCCTCTGCAATATTTTCCTGGTTCTTTTTTCTGAGGCTACCATAACTCCCCTTTCATTAAACTAAATTTTCCCGGACTATCGGTGTGCGCCCTCACTATTCCGCCATCTTGGCTCCGCCCATAAATCTTTATTTTTAAAAAAAGCAGTTCCTTATTGCCACAACAAAAACCAGATGAGAAAACCTAAGGAATATGGCTAAATTCATATGCTAGTGCTTTTTAATTACCCTCAAAGGAGCACAAATTGAGCCCAGCTGAGGCCCCAGCCAGTAGGCAGCTGCTAGTACTAGGCAACTCAACAAAATGAGCCCAAGTCAGATTCCTAGAAGAGGCATGCACAGCCAAGCAGAGAGTCACATTAAAATGTCCAGTCCAGAGCTCAGAATCAAGGCTACAGGCCACATGAAGTTGATCGGAATAAGCGCAAGTTGGACTATACACTATGCCACCACTGACATTCGGTGAGTCCTGCCTCTCTTGTTGATCATTGAGTTTGGTGGGTCTGACTGGAAAAAAAAAAAAAAAAACTGTTGTTGGTAGAACCATCTGCATCTTCCTGCCAATAGTTGCATAATCTTTGTTAGAGCCAGATACTGCATGCCTTATGCCTGTGAACAGTTTCCACAGCCACCTCCATTTCCCGATGTCTTCCACATTTAACCACCAAAGTGTCTCAAGACTTTCCACTCACAAACTTGAAAGTTCTCCTGGCTTAACTTCCTCTCAACACATGCTGTTTCTTCATGGGCACAGCACATTTTATCTGTTCAAGAATGAGGTAAAATACACAGGATAGGTATTATATCCATGCCCATGTTACAGACAAGGAAACACAAGCATTAAAAGATTAAGTGACATGTACTAGATAAATTATTGGCAGGGCAGCACTTGTGCTAGAATTTGGATCATTCAACTTCTGCTCCAGTTACAGTTACCTTAGAAATACACTGAAATGTTTAGTATCACATTCATTGCCAATGGATAACTTCAGAGGGAGAGTGGTAAATATCTGGCCTTCAGAGACTACATGGTAAGATAATACAGGCATAAAATCAGGAACCTCTCAAACCAGGCACGCATATTCTGTAGTCACACATCCTCATGACACAAGTATACTCCCTTATCACTGAAGATAACTGTCCTTAATTTTACAGTTTTAACATCAACCTGCAATGTATCACATCCTATAATGTGGAACTGCTTTCACTCTTCAGTAGATCCTCTAGTCTAAATATTTAATATATTAAATTCTATAAATATTCAAGGTAAGGAACAGTTCTCAAAGTCTCTAGGTATAGAAGCTTTTCTCTCTTCTTTATGCTCAACCATGTGGGCCACTAATTTCTTCCAATAATAGTGTGGTGAGATCCACAGTACAATGCAATGGCCAGCAATTCCATTTAGAAAGGGAAGAAATCATTTCTAAAGCCAAAGGTGCAATGTGGAGAGGGATATTAAGCTTTGGTGTCAATTTCTCATGTATTTCAGCAGCATGTTATGACTAAGCATACACATAGCCCACGTTAGCAGGGATGTCATGTGCATGAGATGAGTTGTACTTTTCTGCATACAGTAAGGATCTGTAATGTGTACATTTCCTACACATCAGACCACTTAGGTTCATTCTGCCACAAAACCACCTCTGGCCTTAGGGGTATGTGGATAATTTCTTTTTCAAAATTTTTACCTAATTTAAGGTAAATAAATTTCATATATATAGACTTAGGAACATAGTGGTACTTTCCACTCTGCTCTCCCACCTTTCCTCCTCCTTCCTCTCTTAATTGTTACAATGATCTACTTTCAATTTTCTTTGTACTTATAAGATTAACTGTATACTAAGTTAACAGTTCAACAAACAATAAGAAGAGAAAAACACTGTTCCTCAACAGTAGAGACAAGGGCTATAGAAATTCATTGAGCCTAAAAATGTCAATTTCTCTCCTACACATTACATTTTCGGTACTATATTAGTTACCATAGATCGGGGAAAACCTATGATATATGTATTTTGGGGACTGGCTTATTTCACTAAGTAGAATGGTTTACAGTTGCATCCATTTTGTTGCAAAAAATAAGATTTCAATATTTTTTAAGGCTGAGTAGCATTCCATACCATATAATATATATATGATACATAATATATAATTATATATTATATATAATTATTTTATCCAGTCATCAGTTGATGGGAATCTGGGTTGATTCCATATCTTCACTATTGTTATTTGAGCTGCAATTAACATAGGGGTACAGAAAATACTCTTATATGCTGATTTCATTTCCCTTGGATAAATTCCCAGGAGTGGGATGGCTAAGTCATATGGTATATCTATTTTCAGCTTTTTATCTCCATATTATTTTCCAAAATGGCTGTTTACAATCACAACAGTACATTAGAGTACATTTTCCCCCACATCCTTGCCAGCATTTATTGTTTGTTGATTTCTGCGTGTGAGTCATTCTAACTGGGATAAGGTGAAACTTCATTGTGATTTTGATTTGCATTTTCCTGATGGCTAGTGAAACTTTCATGTGTCTATTGGCCATCTGAATTTCTTCTTTTGAAAAATGCCTGATTCAGTCCTTTTCCCATTTGTTAACTGGATTGTTTGTTGTTGAGTTTCTTGAGTTCTTGGTAAATTCTGTTTGTTAATCCTTTATCACATTGTGTAGTTTGCACATATTTTCTCCCATTCTGTTGGTTGTCCACTTTACTGTGTTTCTTCCACAGTGCAGAAGCTTCTCAGCTTAGTATAATTCCATTTGTCTATTTTGGTTTTGATGGCCTGTGCTTCTGTGGCCTTTTATTGCAAGTTTTTGCCTATTCCAATGTCTTGCAGAGTTTCCACAATGTTCTCCACTAGTATCAGATCATAGATTTAGATCTTGGATCTATTTTGAGTTTATTTTTGTATAAGGTGTAAAGCAGGGGTCTTCTTTCATAGTTCTGCATGCAGAGATCCAATTTTCCCAGCCACATTTGTTGAAGAAACTGTCCTGGCTCCAGGGAGTGATTTTAGCTCCTTTGTCAAATATTACTTGGCTGTACATGGGTGGATTAATTTGCAGAGTTTCTAGTCTGTTCCACTTGTATACATATCTATTTTTAGTGCCAGTATCAGATAGTTTTGATTACAATTTCCCTGTAGTATATCTTGAAATCTGGTATGGTGATGCCTCTGGCTTTGTTTTTGTTGTATAAGACTGCTTTAACTATTTGGGGTCCCTTGTGTTTCCTTATGAATTTTAACATCATTTTTTTCTATACTGAGAAAATTGTCATTGTTATTTTGATTGGGATTGCATTGAATCTGTAAATAGCTTTCAGTATTATGGACACTTTGATGATGTTTACTCTTCCGATTCCTGAACATGGAAGATCTTTCCATCTTTTGGTATCTTCTATTTCTATCCTTAATGTTTTACAGTTTTCATCATAGAGATCTTTGATCCTTGGTTAAATTTATCCCAAGGTATCTAGTTTTTTTGTAGCTAATGTGAATGGGATGGATCATAGAAGATCTTTCTCAGCCCTGGCATTGCCTGTGTATACAATTTTATGTCCTACAACTTTTTCAAACTGTTTTATGAGTTCCATTAGTTTCTTAGTGGAGTCTTTTGGTTCCCCTATATATAGGAACATGTCATCTGCAAACAGGGATAATTTGACTTCCTCCTTTCTAAGTTGTTTCCCTTTAATTTCTTTTTCTTGAATAATGGCTCTGGCTAAAACTTCCAGGACTATACTGAATAGCAGTGGTGAAAGTAGGCCTCCTTGTCTGGTTCCAGATTTGAGTGGAAATGCTTCCAACTTTTTCCCATTCAATAGGATGCTGGCAGTGTGCTTGTCATAAATTGCCTTGATGTGTAAAGGAATGTTCCTTCTATACTCAATTTGCATAAGGTTTTCATCATGAAAGGATGTTCTATATTATCAAATGCTTCTTCTGCATCTATTGAAATAATCATATGGTTTTTATTCTTCAGTTTGCTAACATGATGTATCACATTTATTGATTTGTGAATATTGAACCATCCCTGCATACTAGGGATAAATTCCACTTGCTCCTGGTGAATGATCTTTATGATATGTTGTTGGATTCAATTCGCTTGTTGAGGATTTTTGCATCTGTGTTCATTAGGGAAATTGGTCTCTAGTTCTTTTTCTCTGTTGTATCTTTTTTCAGGTGTAGGAATTAAGGTAATGTTGGTTTCATAGACAAAGTTTGGGAGGACTCCCTCTTCTTCAGTTGTTTTTAATATCTTGAGAATAATTGGAGTTAGCTCTTTTTAAAATGTCTGGTAGAATTCAGCAGGGAGGGAGATCCTAGATGGCTGAATAGGGAGGGAGCTTACCGTTCTAGTCTAAGAGAAGATAATTAAAAAAAAAAAAAGTGGAGAGAGTACAGTCTCTGGGAAGAGTTAAGGAGAAAACTTCATGCAAATTATAGGGACACTGTGGATCTATTTTGAGGATGTGGATGTTCACAACTTGGGACCCCAGCAGCTGACAGCCTCAGAACCAGCTCTGGAGTGAGGAGAGTCCAGACTGCAGCAGCCCAAACTACTGGTGATAAAATTGCTGGAAGAGCCTGGCATAGGCCCAGCTTGGAGCCATGTGGTGGACAGTATACCTGCCAAAGGAGAAAAAAGGGGGCCACAATTCTGTTTCCCTGGCTGCCCTGCATCAGTATCCTGTAATAAGCTGAGCAGGGTGGGTGACATTTTGGACATACATAACTGCTATGCCAACTCATGTCCACGTACCCAACAACCAGCTGAGCAGAGATGCCCGAGTCATGCTAGGAGAACTGACAGGGGGCTGGGTGCTCACAACTGTGGGAGGCTTGTGTACCAGGACTGTGAAAACACTGTGGCTGCATGGGAGGATGCAGGGTGTGGGTGGGACTTTGGGCAATCACTGTGGTGACTTCACACACTTGGGGCTCTCTGATTCTCTGGTGAGTCATTGCTGTGGGATCTGTGCTCACACCAGGGACTGCACAGATCCTTTCTATGGTTCCTAGGGCTCCACAGATGAATACTGCTCCCACTGGGGCTAGCACCCAGACACTGGTCTCCTTTGAGGAAGGAAAGTGAGCATGCAGCCTGTGGTTGTGGGGTGAAAGGTTATCCAGATATCAGTTAGGTCCATTTGGTCAATAGTGTAGATTAGCTTGGTTGTTTCTTTGTTGATTTTCTGTCTAGTTGATCTGTCCACTGATGAATGTCAGGTGTTGAAGTCTCCCATTACTAGTATATTGGAGTCTATGTCTCCCTTTAGATCTATTAACATTTATTTTAAGTAGCCAGGTACCCTATAATTAGGTGCACATACATTAATTATAGTTAGATTTTCCTGTTGACTTGATCACTTATCACTACATAACGGCCTTCTTTGTCTCTTTTAACAGCTTTTGTGTTAACGTCTATTTTGAATGGCATCAGGATAGCTATACCAACCCTTTTTTGCTTTCTGTTAACATGGAATATCTTTTTTCCATCCTTTCACTTTCAGCCTGCATGTATCTTTGTTAGTGTGGTAGGTTTCTTGAGGGCAGGAAATAGATGGGTTTTGTTCTTTAATCCTTTCAGCCAGCCTGTATCTTTTAATTGGATAATTTAGGCCATTTATACATTCAAGGCTATTATTGATAAGTAATGATGTGGCCTTGCCATTTTTCCAAAAATATTCCTACTGTTTGCTTTGTATTTCCTTAGTAGTTTTACCGGGAGATTTTCTGCCTTCACATTCTTTCATAATGATGACTATTCTTCTGTGTTTCTGTGTGTAGTACATTCTTAACATCATTTGTAAGGCTAGATGAGTGGTGACAAATTCTTTCAACCTCTATTTGTTATGGAATGTCTTTATTTCACTCTCATTTATAAATGAGAGCTTTGCAGTGTCCAATATTATGGGTTTTCAGTTTTTTCTTTTAAGATTTGGACTATGTCTCACCATTCTCTCCAAGTCTGCAGTATTTCTGATGTGTAGTCTGCTGTGAGTCTAACTGGAAATCCACTGAAAGCAGTCTGACATTTCTCTAGTGCACATTTTAGAATCTTTTCCTTATGTTTTACTGCTGAAAATTTGACTACAATGTGTCATGGTGAAGATCTTTTCTGGTCATGAATACCAGGAGTTCTATGTGCCTCAGGTACTTGGAGGTCCCATTCTTTCTCCAAACTAGGGAAGTCTTCTGTTATTATTCCACTGAGTAGACCTTCTAATCTGTTCTCTTTCCACAACTTCAGGAACTCCTAAGACCCATATGTTGGGTCATTTGATAGTATCCCATAAATCTCCAACACTGTTTCAATTTTTCTATTTTCTTTTATTTTTGGGTCTGAGATATTTTCAAAGATTTGCCTTCTAGTTTATATATCCTTTCTTCTGCCTCAAATTCTGTTATTAAGGTTTTCCATTGTATTTTTTGTCTGACATATTGAATTCTTCATTTCTTATATTTTAATTAATTTTTCTTCAAAATCTCAATCTCATGGGAAAAGTTTTTTTCCATGTGTGGTTTTCTTTAACTCATGAATTTCCTTCTCATTTCTTCTGAATAACCCTATGGTCCATCTTTTTAAACTCATTTTCCAGTATTTCATCTATCTCTGCATTTTCACATTCTAATATTGAAGCGTTGTTGTGTTCCTTTGCAGGAGTCATGTTGTCTTCCTTATTCTTGTTTCTTGAATTTCTTCATTTATTTTTAGGCATTGGTGGAAATATCTTTTGGTTTTTCTATTCTGATGGCTTTTATCTTGGAACTATGCCTTGGTGGTTTAGTGCAGTGTTCTGCTCTTTCAGTGACTATCACTAGGTGTGGCCAGGGAGCTCTGGTTACTGCTCCAGGTGGGGTGAGTTTCCAGGGTGACACCCAAATTGGGAATGGTAGATCTCTATTGTCAGCAGGGGGATGATATGCTCATCTCTGTTGGCATAATTACACCCTCACCTCCTCTCCTCCAAGATGATCATCTCCCAGGGTTAGCCCACACTGGATGCAATACTAACCCACACTTTCAAATGAACCACACAAAGGATCTGTGCAATTCTCAGTGAGCACAGATCCCACTACAATGATCTACCCCCAGGAAATCATGGAGATCTGAGCCTCTGGCACTGCACATAGTAATTTCCCAGAGATCTAGTTATACCCTATACCCTAACATGCAGTCAAGAGTTCCCACAGTCTCAATACACAAGGCTTCCACGGTCACGAGGTGCAGAGGATCTGCTCCACCTCACTAGCCTCTCCCATCTACGGAGAGAGCAGAGACATTGCCAGAGCCAGCTGTCTGTGGGTGCTCCACCCTGGCAGTATAAGGCCCTAGCCTTTAAATGTTGAGAGGCTTGATGCATGTCACAGTTCTACATGGGTGCTCAGCCCCCTTCAATCCTCCCAGCCAGACTTAAAGTCAGTGCGGAATGCAGATTTCCTCCTCTGGTAAAATCCCCAGATCACACATGTGCACAGGAGCCACCACTGCCACGACTAGTGTCAAATAGCACCTTCTCCCCACCAGTTGCTGGTAGTCATTGTAGAGGAACGGGGACACAGAAATGTGGCTTATATTCTCTGGGTTAGGCAGGTACCCTGTCCCCGATTAGGGCTCCAGGACTGACTCAAAGACAGTGTGCTCCATCACATTCTACCTCCAGCAATATCACCAACAGCACAGGCTGTTACAGTCCACTCTCACCTTGCTCTTTAAAGCTGGCACTCTCCCTGGATGTTGTGCTATGTCTGCGCTCATTGCTGTGTGTCTACACCTTCCATGCTGATCCATGGTGTCCCTCTTCCTTCTGTAGAATTCCCACTGCAGGTTTCTCTCCTGAGAAGGCACTTCCTCCACTTTTTTCCTACTATTTTCCCCTAGTCTAAAGCAGTACAGCCTTTCCCTATTCAGCCATCTTGGAATTTCCCTTGTGAATTACTTCTGCATCAAACACTCATGACTTCTCTTTATACCTTCTAACAAGCATCTACTTCCTTCCAGAACTTCTGGGGATACAGTTTTGAAAGCTTTTACACAGAATCCATTCTAGGCCCAATGACCTGAGCCACTGATTCAAAAGTCTCAATTCTAGAAGGGACTAGCACAAAAAATTTTTTGGTATTCAAAAAATGTTCAGAATTAAGTGAAAATTATGTGCTACAGTGTTGCAGTTGATTTCTCAACACTGTTGCAGTGGATTGATTCTGAGAGGAGGAACGTGGTGGGGGCAAGAGGTGTGGAGTCACCACACAGACCCCGGGAGTTGGGTGAAAGCGGGCTTGAGGTGAGCAGCCTGCAGACTCGTTTATTTCAGTTACTACAACAGCTTATATAGCCAAGACCAGCCAATCCAGTCAAGGGGCGGTCTATGCTCCAACCAATCACAGCCTGTTGCTAGGCAGTTTCCCAAGCCATCCAACCACAGCCTGTTGCCAGGCAGGCTCTGTTTACCATGTGGGTTTCAAAGCCATCCAATCACAGCCTGTTGCCAGGCAGGCTCCGTTGCCAGGTGGGATTCAAAGCCATTCCTGAATAATTGATGCTTGCTTGCCAGCGTCCATCTTGGCATGGCCTTCTCATTCCACCACACTACAGGAATCAAGATGATGATAGTCTCTGTGCTTGTACACATAAGCACATGCAGACATACACACATTTTCACACAGGAGCTCATCTTCCTCCAACACACCCATTCCATATTTAATTGTTTACCTGTGATTCTTCTCAATGTTGAGGAAATCCAATTTGAGAGAGTAGAAATGGCAGATTCCTAGAAGGAGGGCTGCAATGCTCTCCTCCTGTGCCCTATATGGCAACTGAATTATTTCCAGCTGAAGCCAACTTTAATCTGACTCATTAGGCAGGGAGGAAAAGATGTGCTTGCCATCCCTGGTTAAAATCAAATGCTTGGGGTCAGAATTGTGGCACAATGGGTTAAGCCACCACCTACAGCACCAGCATCCCATATGGATGCCAGTTCTAGTTCCAGCTGCTCCACTTCTGAGCAAGGTCTTTGCTAATGCACCTGGGAAAGCAGTGGGGGATGGCCAAAGTCCTTGAGCTCCTACTTCCATGTGGGAAACCCGGATTAAGTTCCTGGATCCTGGCTTATTCCTGGCCCAGCCCTGCCCATTGCAGCCATTTGGGGAGTCAATCAGCAGATGGAAGATATCTCTCTATCTCTCCTCCTCTTTCTCTGTAACTCTGCCTTTCAAATAAATAAAATAAATATTTAAAAAATCAAAAGCTAACATTTTGCTCATATTCACTCCTGAGGCTTTTATTCTCTACTTACCTTCAATATATTAGCTTATTCATTTATTACTTCAATTATCTGTCAAGTTCCTCTAACATACTGAGCACTACACCTGATACTAAGCATTCAGAAGTAAACAAATGTCACTCTTGATATAGCTAGACTGTCTCACTACATGAGCAAGAAGTAGATAAGAACTTTAAAGTTTTTCTGGCCTGACTTCCATTCCTCTTGGGCTCTTACCATGGAGCCCCTCCTAGCATTTGTCTTATTATGGAGGGTGTTTAGCCCCATATTTAGGCCCTCATGGGAGTACCTAGGTTCATTTTCTGACTCTGGCTCTTGATTCCATCTTTCTTCTAATGTGGACGCTGTGAAGCAGGAGTGATTGCTCAAATAACAGGGTCCCTGACACGCACATGGGAGACCCAGACTGAGTTACCTGTTCTGGCTTCAGCTCTGGCCCAGTCCCAGCCATTGTGGACCTTGGGGAATGAACCAGCAGATAGGAACTAACTCATTCAAATAATAAAATTATTTTTTAAAATAATTTCTCTTTTAGTCTCTACCATATGGCTTCTCATTACATGTGTCATGGTATCTACTTATTATTTATGTTTTCCTTTGTGCCTTTAACTATATTACAAGCAGCTGACATACTTCTGCTTTCTTTCACCTCTGAATTATCGTGGAGAACAATATGTGCAGATTAGGAACTTAAATCCTTAATAAAATGTCTATGAATCCATCTTTTTCTAACAAATTAGGAAATTTCTGACACTTGGATTCTCAAGTAATCAGCTGGTTTATTTAACTATTCTCACTTAGCATCTCTAATATTTAAAAATTATGGTGGTACATCTAATAACCAAACAAAAATCAGATTAAAAATGGGCACCCATTATTCCTTTCTAAACCGGGTCTCCTGAGCATCACACTGTTGACTCTTAATGACTGTTGTCCATCTGATGAATTAAGTACATGATAGTTCATGTCCATTGTGATCAGATAAAAATTAGGAGCATTCATTCATGAGAATAAAGCTTACGATTTTCTGTAGAATAATTGCAAGTTCGATTAAGTAAAATTTTTGGTCTGAAATGTACCTACTGTGTCCCAGACATTATGCTACATGACAAGCATACTATACATTAAAGAAATTCAGTAGGTCACAATTTAGTGAAGAAGCAGAAATGCAAAGAAATCTTGCTCTGGAGTGCTAAAATAGAAGTATCTCAAGGTACAGGGATGATACAAAAAGAAAGCAAAAACTCTACCTAAGACAACTGAACAGGATTTTAAGGGGTTGAGAAGTTAACAGATAGTACAGCATGTTTGAAAACCGATGGGGAGTTTTATACCATTGAAGGGAAGAATGTGAGGCAGTGTGGCTAGAGCTGAACTGAGGAAGTCTAGTTTTTGAAAGATTTTGTATAGCTGGCTAAAGTGCTAGACTTTGTTTCCAAAGCCATGGGGTCCATTAAAAGATTTAATGAAAAAGGTGGTTTGAGCTCCATGGGGCAGATAGAGATCAAGTCTGTTTCATTCACTTCTGTATATTTGGTGCTTCCCACACAAAAGTGAATAATAGGGATAAGGTGAACCAATTTATACCCAAGGAGTTGTGTGGGAAACCTTAGCAGGCAAAGCTGGGAAGGGAGGGACTGGTATGATTTGAAAGTAAAGTTATGGTAGACAATCAGGTTTGGGAGGGAGAATGAACAGAATGTGTTTGAGAGGGACCAGTATTGAAAGCTGTTACTGTGATGCCAGAATCCCTTACTGGTGCTAGTTTGTGTCCTGGCTGCTCCACTTCCAATCCAGTTCCCTGCTAATGGCCTCGGGAAATAACAGATGTCCCAAGTACTTGGGCCTCTGCCACCCGCATGGGAGACCCAGAAGAAGCTCCTGAGTTTGGCTTGCCTCCAATCTGGCCATTGTGGCCACCTGCATAGTGAATCAGTGGATGGAAGACCCCTCCGTCTCTCTCCATCTCTGTAGCTCTTTCAAATGAAAAAAAATATATATATATATATATATTTAAAAGAAAAGAATGTGGGCATTTTTGTTGGAAATTTTTAGTGATTATCAAGTAGCGCTAACCATTAGTGTTTGGATGGAAAAAGATGAAGAAATGGGCTCAATCTATAGGCTCTGGAGTGGTTAGTAAATTGTGCAGGCTGAGGACACTGCCAAGACCACATCTGGAAGTGCACCAGACTACTAGGGATTAGGATGACGTGAGAAGGACACTAAGAAAAGTCAAAGAAGATGAAGAAGTCAAAGAAAATGGAAGTCCACAGAGTCAGGGTACCTAAGAGATTTCTCTCTCCTTTTTTTTTTTTTTTTTTTTTTTTTTTTTTTTTTTTTGAGGGGGGGATGCTTGCATTGCATTTGGTAGCTCAACATGCTGCACTACAACACCAGCCACAAGAAGAGGCATCTTTTTTTTTTTTTTTTTAAGATTTATTTAGCTGTCTGAAAGAGTTACACAGAGAGAAGAAAGGCAGAGAGAGAGGTCTTCTATCCGCTGGTTCACTCCCCAGATGGCTCCCAATGGCCACAGCTGTGCTGATCCGAAGCCAGGAGCCAGGAGCTTCCTCTGGGTCCCCCACATGGGTGCAGGGGCCCAAGGACTTGGGTCATCCTCCACTACCCTCCCAGGCCACAGCAGAGAGCTGAACCAGAAGTGGAGCAGCCGGGTCTCAAACTAGTGCCCATATGGGATGCCAGTGCTTCAGGCCAGGGCGTTAACCCACTGTGCCACAGCACTGGCCCCGAAATTTCTCTTTTTAAAATTATTTCCTTATTATCTTTGCTTATCTGCAAGATAGACACAGAGAGATGGATTGAGATCCTCCATTCACTGGCTCACTCCCCACAAAACAAACAAGAACAAAGGTCAGGCCATGGCAAAACCAGGAACCCAAAATTGAATCAGGGTTTCCAATGTGGGTGGGAGGCAGAAACTCAAGGAGTTGCACCATCATCACCTGCTGTCTCCCAGGATGTGCATTAACAGGAAGCTGGAGTCAAGATCCAGAGTCAGAGCTGGATTGGAGTCCAGGAGCTCTGATACAGAATGCATGCCCACTCCCAGCTTTCCCTTTGTAAAGCATGTAAGATACAACACATGTTCATTTTAATTCCACAATTCTCGAGTCTGTCACAGGTGCACCCTGAAGAAACAGCAAACTTCACAAGAGAATGTCCTCATCCTCAAGGACCACGAGCCTTGCAGATATGTACATGTTAACAGATATGGTATTCAAGCATCTCATTTCTCACCAACAGTGAATATGACTATGACTTGATTACAAGGAAATTATTTGAATTAACAGTAGAAATACCAAAACTCCAGCAATGAATTTGCATTACTATTTTGTCCTACTAACCTTTAAGCATGTTTTCTTCTGTCCTGTTAGCAGGATGTGAAGTCAGAGGGGACCTTATCACACTGAAAGCACACACTACAATTTAACTTTCTACAACATGACCAGGACCAGGACCAAATAGCATGCTACCAAAGGCAGCTGAAAGCAATGCAACTGGAAGGATGGTCTCAAGTATGGTCCAAACAGGATGAAAAGTGTCACAGCCTGCAGCAGCGCACAAGAACATTAGGCCAAAAGGACGAAGCCCAGCATCAATAGAAAACCCAGTCATGGATCTAGATACCAGGAAAATGGCAAATAGGTCATGGAGTAGAATGCAAAGTGGGCCAAAGCAAGGAGTCAGGGAGAATGCAGGAGGGTCTGAGATGGGCTGAATGTGGAGGCAGATTCGTGCTCAAGAATGTGGCTGATAGTCACAGGCTGAGAGTGAACACACCAGTTTCTGCAGGTCCAGATACAGAAAAGGGTCCATGACAGGTAACACCTCCACATTGACTGGCAGTGAACTCCTGCTGAATCCATTTTCCTCCTTTGGAGCCTCATATTGGCTGGTGATTGCTATTGCTTGTGGCCGGGGTACCCGTTTCCCTTTGTCTCCTAGACTGTAATTACTGTCAAAACCTAGGTGTTGATGATACATCTGTAAATGTATAATAGAATGTTAAGTGATCAGCATTGCTTGACATAATTAAGTAAGTAAATGAATGAAATAAGCCAACACTTATCACAGCAGCTTAAAACCAGAGTCATTTGGAACTGTTTCTCATTCAAAGGGAGGATAAGGAAGACTCTCTGTGGTTTTTCCCTTCTATTCTTTTCATTTACCTTTAATTTTTTTTCCTTACAGCTTAAAGCTGACTCCACATCCTAAGGGACCAACACAAGCCATCAAGTTAAATGATGTCCCTGATAGCTCTGTGGATCAATAGTTATATAGGCCTATTCCTCATCTGAACTCTGTCAGGGCCCAAATTATACACTGTACATGAAAACCACCTCCTGGATTTACTGCCCTTGCACCTCCAGCCATGGCAGGTGGCTTATTGCTCTGATTTTATTTCTTTTGAGCTTTAAATAAGCCTTTGCTACTGATTTCTCTACATTTCCAAAGTGGCAGAGCAGCACTTAGCCAAATTCTCTTCCCCCTCCATAAAACAGCAATGATTTCCTTGACTTCCAAAGAAACTCTTTAACATTCTGTTTCTCTCACTGGGACATACGAAATGTTCAAATTGAAAGACACACAACTGGCAAAGAGATTACAATGGTATCAAGAAATAGGCAAGAAATGAGCCACCCACAGTATTTTTGATGCCCCATGGTAATCCCCTAAATTCTTCAGCATCAGTAGTTAAAGGAGAGTGACTGCTGAATTGCAAACTCTGGTTCTTCTGATAATTAGTGTTTTTTTTTTTTTTTTTGACAGGCAGAGTGGACAGTGAGAGAGAGAGACAGAGAGAAAGGTCTTCCTTTGCCGTTGGTTCACCCTCCAATGGCCACTGCAGCCGGCGTGCTGCGGCCGGTGCACCACACTGATCCGATGGCAGGAGCCAGGTACTTATCCTGGTCTCCCATGGGGTGCAGGGCCCAAGCACTTGGGCCATCCTCCACTGCACTCCCTGGCCACAGCAGGGAGCTGGCCTGGAAGAGGGGCAACCGGGACAGAATCCAGCGCCCCGACCGGGACTAGAACCCGGTGTGCTGGCGCCGCTAGGTGGAGGATTAGCCTAGTGAGCTGTGGCGCCAGCCTAGATAATTAGGTTCTGATTGAGTTACCTCAATGCCTGCTTTGTTTCTCCTATTTCTTAGATGGGAATTATCCTACTTGCCTATATTAGCTCATAGAGAAGGTATTCACATAAGTCAAATAAAGTTTATGTGAAAACATTTTAGATACTTGGGAGTGAAGATGCCCTATAAATTCTAGCTTCTATTATTCCACATTTCTATACCTCAGATAGACCTTGTTTCATGAATTACATTATAACAACGTGGACATGAACTACATTGAACTGTACTTGAATTCCTTATCTCCCAATTGTGTCAGATGTCTAGAATTACAGCTCTCTGAATTATTGTGGGAAGATTTGCTTCAAGGTATAGAAATTGACTGCTGTCTGTGGTTAAGAGATGGTGTCACATGGCTTTCTAATCAGTGTCCAGCACAAAGAAGCTCACATGGAGGCCAGTCTGGTGGCCTGATGGATGGGTAACCTCATTTCCATGAATTATGATCTTCAAGTCTGTCTCTGTTTGCTCATCCTCCTTACCTCCTTTTGTATGTTCTTTGGACATTTCTGCTTATTGAATAGCAATAACAACCACTGATTTAATAATTTAAAGATTAACAAGCAAGAAATCTTGTGTTCTGTTGGTTCAAATATGTAAGTAGGGCTCCCATATACAGTATCCTAATGCCTTATGCCATGATAAATATTTCTGTATAGTCTAATGCCCTGATCTGGTTAAAATCTTCTTTGTAGCACTTTAGCTATATATTATAACAAGAAAAAGTGTTGCATCCCTCAAATTCAAGCATAATTCTTATTAGCTACTATATTCCTGCATCTGATTTTATCAACCCAGTATTTTCCATACCATTCTATTCTGAGTTCCCATAACTTCATTGTGATCTATCATTTTTAGTTCATCTTAACCAACACTTATTTAGCTAACTGAAAACATTAGAGCCACTTTGCTAAATCTGACTCAATGATAAAATTGTGGGAAATGGTCAGTGTTGCTTTTGTATTTCTTGATCCAGACCACAGTTCTGTGGTCATGTGTACAGGTCAATTTCTAAATGTTTGAATTTAATTAACATTCAATTTTGCAATCTGTGCAGAAAACAAATTGCAGGCTTTCATAGAGGACCCTTGCCATTGCTACTCAAAGAGATCCAGTTCTGATCATTTTCTCAGAACTTTCTGTAGTTGCCTGAGACCATCAGATCTGTGTTTGGCCATTTGGCTTCTATTCCCCAGTGACTACCAATATGTGGAAATAGTCTGTATTTTTATCATCAATGTGTTGAATATATCCTTTTTCTCTACCTCTCCAGATTGTTACAAAATTCAAAATAATATAAAAATAACCAGTATATGGAACCTTTAATTTTATGTGCCACTCATGTACAAAACTTTTACATTTTAAGTCTTCCAAATAATGTTAATAATGATAACTACATGCTTTATGCACTTTTTCTCCTATTTCTAGGTGGTCAGCTCTTCTGTAGGATTGGCATCTCAGATATTGAGGAATTCTGCATTCATCCTTTCAGCTCAAAAGATTAAGATTCTTGACAATGACCTACCCATTAGAAGAGAATCTTTTCATCATGTGGACTGACTTGCATTCATTGACATCTCACCCCAATTGTAGATGTCCTCTAAATTTCTTATTCTGCTTTATGAGCTATAGTGCTGTGCTTCTGAGTTGGCATAAAGTTCAGAGTTAATCATACACAACAAATGGCTTATGAAGTGGTATTGGCCCCAATGTCTGATCTTCAACCAAAAGCCAGTGCTATTTAGTTTTCTCCTTTATGGATTCAATCCACAAGTGGAATTATATTAGACCAAGAAATCTACAGTCCTGAAACAGTCACTACTTTAGGAGTGCAGCTTTTAATTTAAAAGTATGTTCTCCAGCTGAAAGCTATAACAACGGCTCATTCCATTTGGCAACAAAATAAAGAACTGGGAGATTTATAAACCAACAGATCTCTAATAAGTATGAGTGAGATTAAATTTGCATTCTTTAATATGGTGAGGAGACATGTCATCACCTATTCTGTCTTTGAGGCCTATTAGTAGCTAATTTTCACACAAGCAGTTGGCATGATGACCCAATTCAAACATAACTATAATGGATAACACTCCATAGGACAATGACAAGATTCATAGGCATCAAGGCTGTATAAATGTGACAAGGTACGAGGGTAATCTGACCTGGAAATGCCATCTCCTTATGTCTGAAGATTGATCCAAATGGTATGACAAACTGGAGTATGTCCCCCTCCACACTGCTCTATAAACACCCACCTCACAACAGCTTAGTCAATGAGGAGAGTGACTTCTCAAAAGGAAAAACTTAGTTCAACAGGATACCAAAGCCAGGGTGTGATTCTGGATAGTTCAAAAGTAATAACAGAAAGGTCTTGTATGTAAAGTGAGATCCAAAAGAAGTGTACTTTGTGCCCATTGAACCCTGTGTGGTTTGTAGCTGCAGACTTCAGACCTGTTGAAATGCAGACACATCCACTGGAGTGATAAATCTAGTCTCAAGGATCAATCCTTAGCCACAAGCAGTCCATAGATGGAAGGTGAAAGCCTTTGGTCCATGTTTCTGAATTATGAAAGCACTGTGAACCCTAAGAATTTCATACCTTTTCCTCTCCTCTTCCTTGTTAAGCAGTAGTGCTGCAATCCTGGATAGGACATCTGCTTTAAAGATGATTGAAACACTAATTTTTTTTAGACCCTCCCAACAAAGAAAAGCCCAGAACTGGATGGCTTCACTGCTGAATTCTAGCAGACATTTAAAGAAGAACTACTCCAATTCTTCTCAAATTATTCAAAATAAATGAAATGGAGGGAATCCTCACAAATTCTTTCTATGAAGCCAGCATCACCTTAATTCCTAAACCTGAAAAAGATGCAACAGAGAAAGAGAATTACAGATCAATTTCCCTGATGAACATAGATGCAAAGATCCTCAACAAAATACTAGCTAACTGAAGCCAACAAAACATTGGAAAGATCATTCACCCAGACCAAATGGGATTTATCCCTAGTAGGCAGAGATAGTTCAATACACACAAATCAGTAAATGGGATAGATCGCATTAACAAATTGAAAACAAAAAACATATGATTATCTCAATAGATACAAAACAAGCATTTGATAAAATATGACATCCTTGCATGATACAAAAAAAAAACCTTAAGCAAAGTAGGTATATAAGAAACATTCCTCAAGACAATCAAGGCAAAGCATGACAAACCACAGCTAGCATTATATAGAATGGAGAAAAGTTGGAAGTATTTTCATGAAGATCTGGGACCAGACAAGGATGCCCACCTTCACCACTGTTATTTAATAGTTATAGAACTTTTAGCCAGAGCCATTAGACAAGGAAATAAAAGAATGCAAATTGAAAAGGATGATGTCACATTATCCCTATTTGTAGATGACATGATTCTACATATAAAGGGAACCAAAAGACTCCACTAGAAGCCCACTGAAATCCATAAGAGAGTTTGGCAAAGATGTATGATATAAAATCAACAAATAAAAATCAATAGCCTCTGTATACAAAAACAATATTGTGCCTGAGAAAGACCTTGTAAGATCAGTACCATTCACAATAGCTACAAAAAATCAAATAGCTTAAAATAAAATTAACCAAGAGGTGAAAGATCTCTAAAACAAAAATTGCAAAACATTAAAAAAAGAAATAGAAGACAAAAAATGGAAAAAATCTTTAATATTTGTGGGTTGGAAGAATTAATATCAACAACTATTAGTACCCTAATCCACTGTTGGTGGGAATATAAACTAGTGTAACCATTATGGAAGTCAGTATGTAAATTCCTCAAAAAGCTAAAAATAGATCTAACATCCCACTCCTGGGGATTTAACCAAAAGAAATGAAACCACCATATTAGAGTTATCTGAATCCCCGTATTTATTGCAGCTCAATTTGCAATAATCAACCCAGATGTCCATCAGCTGATGACTGTATAAATAAAATGTGGTATATATAAAGAGACACACAAACACACACACCACACACACACACCATGGAACACTATTCAGCCATTTAAAAGAATGAAATCCTGTGTTTTGCAACAAAATGGATGCAACTGGAAACCATTACACTTAGTGAAATAAGCCAGTCCCAAAAAGACAAATATATTTTCTCTGATACATGGCAGTTAATACAGAATACAAAAAAAAAACAAACAATGTATAGGATTGAAACAGACATGTTAATTTGATTGTTGCTTTTAGCTCTTGTTTATACTCTTGGTGAAAAAGTTGTCTTTCTACTTTTTATTTGTTAACTATGTGGTTAGTGGTACATTAAGTCTATGTTCAAAGAGTAGACTGAAATTATGTTTTTGTAAAAATTAAAGAAGAAAAATAAGGAAGGAGGGAGGGAGGGAGGGAAAGGATAGAAGTGTCATCTTAGAATTGTTCCCCTTATATTAAAAATAAGAAACAGAAAAAGTAACTAACAATTAAAAAAATCTCAGGAGAGAGGAGAGTAGAGAATATCAGCAAGCTCATCTGGTCACGTATCTACTGATTATTGCTAACCATTTGCTTTCCATCTGACTGGTTGCAGTGATGATCTTTCAATTGGCTCTGAATTCAGAAAGAAAGAGGGTGTTATATTGAGCTTCCTCAAATGTCAATGTCTTCATTAGGCAATCATATTAGTTTAAGAAAAAATTAATTGATGCAACAAACATCAAATTTTCAATGGCTTAGACTCATCTACCAGTTCAATTTGTCATTCTTGGCTGGATGGCTGTCCTCCAAGGAAAGAATCAAGGACCAACACTACTCCATATTCAAGTTCTGTTATCTTCAACACATGGTTTCCAAAGCCACTGTGAAAGTCAACATCATTATACCAAGTCAAAGGGAGAAGGGTGTTTGGAAGATGGAGGTAGGAAGATTTTATGGACCAGGCTTAGAAGTAGCACACACCACTTCTCACATCTCTCTGGCAAGAATGCAATCACACTGGCTCAAAAAAGGGGCTGGAAGATGTATTTGTATTTGAATGCTCAGTAAGAAGAGAAAATGGGTTTTGTTAGCATCTAGCAGTCTGTGAAAGTGGAAGTCTAAAACAAACAAAATGCTAACTGATTAGTTTCACATCACTTTCAGTAGTAAGTTTGGAAATGAGAAATGATACTTCATGAAGCACAGAGTCTTAGAATTTCACATCAAAGGTCCTGTGTTTGAACCCTATTATTCTTGACTCCTAAGTTTAAGCTCCAGAAAAAAGCACCTTGTAAAATTAGAAGAAATCATTGTTTCCTTGAGGCAGGAGTATTTTAAATTAATAGCAGGTTTCCAGGTGATATAAATGGATGTTATTCTGACTCCAAGCCATACATATCTTTTTCAAAAAAGGTACTCATCCAAGAGCAGTATTATAGACCAGACCATTCACATGGTCTCTGAAACCCCATTATTCTTTGAATAATCACAGTCATATTCCACATAGTTTTGATTAGTTTCACTGTCGTTGACCTATCTGGGGACATGTTCGTTATCCCCGCGTTCAAATTATAACATATTTTCTATTTATTACTGATGATCTGATTTTTCTGACAATATGGAGAAATCTCAGCCTTAAACGTCTACCATTGATTTGTAGAGCAAGTAAGCCTACTTAAAAGCTATATTTAATGCAATCTGAAATGACATTGTATTTTAGTGAAAGGTAGCTGTTTCCAGATGCCATGAATCACCCTTGATGTCTGACAGTGTTTGCAGGAAACATCTTGCAATACTGTTCAGGTGTTTGGGACACTTTTTGGACTAGGTTATTTCTAAGTCAGGGTCTGTAGATTTCTAGTGAATTGTTACTTGGATAGCTTCAGGAAGCTCCTGTTCTTATATGACAATAGGTTGACAATTCCTTGATTGATCTGCCCCATTTGGTTCTTACACAACCATAGTTCAGCAATATTAAATATTAGGAACTTTGAAAACATTTGCCAATAATACAATCCCACATCATAGTTGAGGAACGCTCTCAGTGAGAGCTAATTGGTGCTATTGTCAAGCCCAAGAACAGCTTATTTGGTTTTCCTGGAATTACTTAATTTTTTAAATCCTGAATTTCCTTCTATTCCTGTAATGTTTTGGATACTGACAATTTTTGTGTGCATTTGTCAATTATTTCCATCAACTTACCTTCACATAAGTCACTCAATTAAGAAACTAATTAGTTGAGCAATTTTATTGTTTAGTCTATAGGATCTGTGGTTATTTTTATACCACATAAGCCTCTTCAGACTTTTGGTGGCCTTGCCAAACTTCTGTCCCTTTGTTTTACTACATTTCAGCCAATTCTCCCATTTACTGCTATGATGTGGGTTAACTTAAGTCACTTTTCCTACTGCTGTAACAAATCAATAGCAAATTCTTAATGCACATTATTTTAGGCCTGACATATCCTGGGCTATTCAGGTAATACATATTACCACAATAGCCTGACTGTGGTACAGCAGGGAATTTGGGGAACCTGATGTCTTTCATTAGGTCAGAGATTGAATAAAAATTCAAGGCAACAATGCATGTAAGTTTTGTAAAGAACTATTGGCTACCATTTTATTTTTTAATTCTAATTTTAAAAATTTATTTGAAAGGCAGAATAACACAAAGAGAGGGGGAGAATTGGAAAGTTAAAGAAGTCTTCTATTTACTGGTTCACTCCCTAAATGGCTGCAATAACAAGGGCTGTACCTGGTGGAAGCCAGGAATGGAGAACTCCATCTGGTCTCCCACCTGGGTAGCAGGAACACAAGCACTTGTGCTATCTTCTGCTGCTTTCTCAGGCACATCAGCAGGGAGCTGGATGAGAAGTGGAGCAGCTGGGACACTAAAAGACTCTCTGATATGAGATGCTAGCATCAGACAATGGCTTAACCCACTGTGAAACAACACAGGCCCCAAATTTCATTTTTTACAATTTTAGTTATTTGAAAGGCAGGCAAAGAGAGACAAACAGATCTTCCACCTGCTGGTTCACTCCCCAAGTACCCTCCTCCCCCAGTACACACACACAGCCAGGACTGGAACAAGCCAAAGCCAGAAGCCTGGATCTAGGTCTCCATGTGGGTAGCAGGGACCCAAGTGCTTGATTCATCCATCACCTGGTACCCCCAAGGGTGCACAGTAGCAAGCAGGAGGCTAAAACTGGAAGTGAGCTTGGGACTTGAACCCAGGCCTTCTGATATGGGATGTAGGTACTCCAAGTAGCACCTTAACTGCTGCCTCAATTGCCCACCTGGGATACCATTATTTTAAAAAGTCAGTTGAGTTTGATTTTTATGTTCCTTTTTATCAAGCAGTAAAACACTCTCCACCCTCACACATGTTTCCATTCATTACCCCTGGATCTGAGTTCTCACATCTGATGGTATATGCACTTCCAATTCAATAATTGGGCTTCTCTTTAGCATGACCAGTTTCAGACTCACCACATTTTATTCACTTAGGTTGCCTGTCAGCTAAGACATTTGGTAATAAAATGTGGCTACTTTTCGCCGCCTCAGTTCCCAATAGAGAGGTTTCCAAATAACTGTGCGCTTACTGAGTCTTCCTTTTCTGCCTCCTCAGCAGTCTGGCTTGAGTGGATGCCTGACTCTGTCAGTTAGGCCACGTGCACAGTCCCAGCACACTGGGCTGAGGTGCTCCTTAAATTGGTTCCAAGTCATCAGGCCCAGGCAGCCACTTGCAACTCTGCAGCATGTGAGGCCATTTCTTAGTGAAAGGACCATCAGTCTCCCCATACACTCACCTCTAATTCTCCTATCCCCTAGGCACAGTGGCTTCCAGACCCACAGGAAACTGGTAAGACCTTTATGGGGTATCACAGCCCTGGGAAGTGTCTGCGGCACAGTTTGCCTCTCATGCACAAGGACATTGAGCTGGGTTTTTGAGAGGCTTGTAATTAGAATAATCACTTTATTTTGATTGCTGAGGTTAACAACATGGGCAATGCCCAAGTATATTATCATCATCAATTGATGAGATGGAGTTTAAAAAATTTGATTATATGACATGTGTTCAGTCATATCACCCTCTGCATTGCTGTTGGAGAATAACTAATCCCTTATTCCCTAAGAAGCTTAAATCATTCTTCCCATGACACTATGCCAGGTGTGAGTGAACCTAAAGAAATGAACTCTGTAATACTTTGCTGTATGGGTGTGTTTGTGTTTGTGTGGCTGCCTATTTTTAAATGGCCTCAAAAAGAGCAGGAAACTCATTACTCAGTTGATCAGGACTGTGTCAGCAGAGCTGAAGACACCTTTGTGAGACAGACAGCTCTTCCCCATGTCTACTCCCAGAGGAAACTGGGAAATAAATGATTCTCAACTGGGGCCATCTGGCAACACCAAAATGTGACAAAAGTTTGATAAGCACTTTTGGCAGTACTAACTTTGGGTTGGAGAAGTGTATGTTATTGGCATCTAATGGGCAGAGACTGGGGATGCTGCAAAACACTTAGAACACACATGACAGCCCCTCACAATGAAGAATTATTTGGCTCAAAATGCCAACAGTGGCAAGTTTGAGAAACCCTGAGTTTGATCATAAAATAAGATTTAACTAGGGTTAAGAGAAATTCAGGTGTTTGGTCTAGAAGTTAAATGCTGGGTAAGATCCTATATCTAGAACTGAGTGCATGGATTTGATACTTAAGTCTTCTCCTGACTCCAGCTCCCTGCTAATGCAGCTCCTTGGAGGAATTAGCGATAGCCAAGTGCTTGGGTTTCTGCCATCCCTGTGGGAGACATGGATTGACTGAGTTCCTGATCCCCAGCTTGAGCCCCAGATAGGGGCTGTTTTGGGGGAGTGAACCAATGCATGTAAGCAACTAGTATAAATGTAAAAGAAGAAAGAATTATAAAATTCTACCCAAAGTATATACTGCTGACACTGCATTCCACTTTTATTCTTGTGGAATTTTGCCTCCTATGAGCTTAATTGGGCAAATGTACCTTCCTTCCTGGTGTGTCCCTGGGAGAAAATAGTCATAGAGGGAAGGTTAGCCAAGATTAAATCAGGAAGTACAGAATTATTGTATTCCAACTGAGAACATTGCATTTAAGATGCTTTCAGTAAAAGGTTTGATGAGCACAGTAGTTCACGAAAAAGTTTCCAAAGGAAATACGCCCTTGGTATGAGGACACAAAGGCAAGGCTGGCTGCTACTCAACAAGGAAGAAACCTCAGCATTCATTAGCATCCCTTCGAATTGGGGTCAGGCCTGGGGATGTGATTGCAGCTCTAAGGACACATCTGTGGCTGCGACTGAATGGGGCAGCTTGTTGGCAAGCCGTGAGAGCCAGTGTCCACTCAGCAGAGCTTGTATCCACACTTCGGAACCTGCCTGTACCTTCCCGACCTCCTCCCCACCACCATTTGGTCTCTTCTTAGCTCTTTCATCTTTTCTCCTTCTTGTGCCCTAGGAGCTGCCCCAGGAGGCTGCTCTGACAACTGCAGCCAAGCTTTTGCTTCTCAATTTGTTTCACTTGGAGTTTTCCATTTTAAAGCGTTCAGGAGTTTCATCTCACATTACAATTCTGATTAAGTGGCTCCTGCTTTGCCTCCCTCCTAGGCTTGTTATAAGCAAGAAGACTGCCCTGTTCTTGGTGTCTATAATGGGCCCACAACTCCCCAGAGAGGAGTTTTATATTTAAGACAACAAAAATAACTCTCATTACAATTAATAAAAGAAAAATGAGGCTCCCCATGCAGAATCTAAATAAGCCTGCAGTATATTAAACATTCAGGATAGGGATCTGCTGAAGACTTTCAGCCTGTTATGACCCAGGAGGGGCACCCTCATTAATGTGGCTGGGAAGCAGGTGACACCAGGTGATGTTCAAGGCTGCCAGTTGCCACAGCAACTTGAAATAAGTGCAGTAAGCGTTCTCACTCCTATGTTGAATCATTTTCTGAAAGTAGAGATGACTGACAACCATTCTTGAACTCATTGTTTCTCCCCTCCATAAGCCATGATGCTTGGGGAGGCACTTTTCATACATCCATTTTCTCCTTTAACCTTAAGCTTGCTCTAATACTGAGCATTTTTCTCTCAACAATAATATAGCCTTGAAATAGGATAGACTATGGTTTGTATCCAGTCTCTACCATGCTATTTTGGTGATTCTGGCCAAGCTGCTTAACTACTTTGAATCTCAGCTTCCATACTTGGAAATTAAGATGTTGTATTAGTTTTTTGCTGCATAACAAATAATCTCAAAATTGCCATGACTTAAAAGTTGTGTGTTTTCTTGCTCAAACGTCTGCCAGTAGTTATAGGTCTATCAGGATTAGCTGGGGTCAGCAGGACACAGCTCCAGGCTGTGGATTGGGCTCATGTATTTCCTTATTCTCCTTGGACTGGTGGCAACAAAGAGAATGTTCTTCACATGACAAGCCACAAAAGCACAACGGAGCAAGGCAAACTATGCAAGCAAATGTAATGGCCCTGGTGCAGTCTTGTCCCACAAAGCTCCATCTGCCAAAGCAGTCACATAACCAAATCTACAGACCAGTGTGAGAAAAGGGCATTCTATCCTTTTGAAGAGAGAGTGAAGAAATGAGATCCAGTTTACCACAACCAAAATTTCTACCTCGTAAGAGTGTTGTAAAGATCAGACAAGACCAAAATATGTCACGCCCACACAGTGTAGGAACTAAATAAATGATAGGTGTTATTATGGGATAACAAATAGTTTTCTGATATCTGTGCATATCTACACAAAAGTTTTAAAATGAGGCAGTTAGACATTACTTTATTACCCCTTAATGAATTCCATTAACTGTAATTATTAAGCCATAGGCCCAGGCTTGTGCTTTCTGTCCCTGTGCAACTCTGATAATGAAAGAAAGCTAGGGAAAGCTACCAAGAGGCTATAGACAACTCCGCAGGTGGAGAGGTTTGTCCTGAAACCCAGCTTCCTCCAATTGATCTGGCCTTACTTAACATAGCAGAGAAGCCTTCAAACAGTTCAACATCCCTGTCTTAATTAGAAGCCATCAGTACCTCTGGAAAATTGTTGCCCCATTCTCTCTATATCCATACAAGGCTAATGGGAGACTAGATACAGTGGTATGACAACTTACATATATTTTCTTATTCAAATCTCTTTTTCTACTTCCTATAAGGAAAAACCTTTCAGTGTGTGGGGGAGGATGAGGTGAAGGGGGTTCATATCTCATGCTCTTACAGCCCTTCTCTTGGGTCTACAGCTCCTCTCTCCTGCCCCAGTTCACATGCACACTTCCCTACCTCCCATCCATCCTTCACGGGGAACCTAAAGCTAAATGACTTAAAGCACAGAGGATCATAGACCACTGAAGTTAGCAGGGAGGGACCTGCGAAACTGCAGAACATCTCAAGTGCCTTGGAAGAGTTGTCTTTGGATCTGGAGCAATATTCCTGAAATGTCTACCCCCTCACCTTACAACTGGATCCAGGACATGTTATCTGAAGTCTTGAGGACTCCTTTTTAACAATTATAAAATGGGATTAAATATAACCTGCCTTTGAATAGTGCTGATAGTATAAGATGAGATCATTTACTGCCAAGAAAATATTTATGGAGTGCTCGTGCGTGTCAGGCCTGAAGGATGAAGACAAGGGCCCGTTCCTCCAGCGTTTGCAGGGTGGCTCTAGACAGAGTGAAAGCTCAGTAAACCAGCAGCACTGTTACTATTTGCATTGATCTGCTGAAAGTGTGCATGGAATTTAACAAGTGGCATAGGCTGAGAACTCATCTACAGGAGCAGTAGCAGTCCCAGAACTGTAGCAGGGTGCTGGTGGCCACCCACCATGCCAAGATTTTGGGAATGGCCTAGTGATGAAGGACAGTGACCAGGGGGCTGTGGCAGCATGGCTACACAGGAAACTCAAGGCAGAGGCCATTCACCACTCAGTAGAGAAGTGTTCAAACATTTTAACAAATGGTATGGCTTTACCAGTATAACTGTGTACTTTAAATGATATAACTCACTTATCATTTAAATTCACATCACACGCTGCTTTCTTTTGATTGTTCTCTTTTCTACCCAAATCCTACAATAAAGAATATCAAACATATGTCATGTCCGCTGGCTAGTGATGCAAGGAAAATCTACCCAGAGTGAAGCTGATTTTCCAGTTCTGCCTTTGTTTTTTCTTAATTTTTTAAATTCTTAAAATTTATAAAAAAATTTTAGCTAATTTTTTTAATTTATATAAGGTGAGCGTTTCATTTATTTCATATAGATAAATTTAGGAGCACAGTGATACTTCAGCACTTTGAAATGTACCCTCAGTGTGACCAACAGAAGCCATCCTCTCTCAGCCACTGAAGATCCTTCCCCAAGTACCACCATGAACAAATGACTGCCAAGTCAAAGTTTAAGGAGGCATCACCATGCCAGGTTTCAGGGATTCCAGGCTTGATAAGTCAGTCATTCCCTCCCGGGCAGCCCTCCATGAAGACTCGGTTCCTCAGGAACAGCTGACTCCCCTGCAGTCCTCACGGTGATAAATGACCAAGAGGGCATAAGAGGTACCAACTTCAGGAGACACAAGGGATACATTAAAGTGCACAGAAAGTCAACTCCAAGACATAGATTCCAACCACAGTAAAACAATGGCTGTGACTACCACTTTCTACCATTATCATGGGTGTTCTTGGCAGCACTCTCTCCTCTCCTCCAAATACTGAGGATGGAGGTGAGTGAAGTAACGTATTTCAGCAAAGGAAAAATAGTGCAGTCAATGAAACAGTGAACAACAGGAAAATTCCCGCACATAATGGAGAAGCTTCTTCTAACAATCACAGCAAGTAATAGCACATTCTTAGCTAATTTGGGCTTAGGGTTGTGGCAGATCACAGGTTACATAAATCAACAGGTCACTCATTGAGTGAACTGAAGCACACCAAGGTACAGTGCCCTATGCTAGCTGAGGACTCCAGATCGTCAAACTAGGTGCTGGTTACATCACACTAACATTTCTCCCTCCCGGCTGTGGAAAGCAAGCACATACACACAGAAAGGAAGACACTAAGGAGTAATCAGCGCATCATGAGACAGGCATTCTTGGAAAAGATTTGTGATAAAATATTCTCTAAAGAATAGACAGACACAGACATTTAAGACTATTATTCTAGTTGCCAAGACAACAAAAGAATCCAAGGAAAGAAATAACCAAGAAATCTTCCCAAAAGATCCACAAAGTGCATTTAGACTAAGGGTAGAGCCCCTCTCTCCTGGGAACTGTCAGCCTGAGGAAGGCACTGGGGAATAAGACATATGCCTCTGATCACAGAATTCTGGGCTGCCCACAGCAGGGAAGTACTACAGAGCAAAAGTTTTCAACAACAGTGTGCAGCAGGCCAGCAGGATCTGAGGACTAATTCCATTCACATGTGCCGAGGAGATTTGTTTAGGGAGAAGCTATCCGAAAGCCAACTGCAGAGTTCATTTTAATAGCACTGAGGTTTGTGTGCATGTCTAATCATGAGATCAGCAAATTACATGCCTAATGCATGGACCATATGACCTTTGTGGGACTGTGGAACAACTGAGTGCACTTCAGAGAGACACTGAGAATGGAAAATTCACTAAACAGAAGGCAAAGTTACAAAACTTTTGCATGGGGCAGATGAGCAGCAGTGATGAGCACTGTATTATCTAACATCTCCTAAGCCTGGGGCACTGGACTAGGCATTGGGGAAGAAATCATTTCTCCCCGAAGTCACTAGAGAAGAAAACGCATTAACTCCATTAATGAATCAGCAGTCCTCAAAGGATGTTCTTAAATGCTTGTCCTCAAATGAAGACCAGAGATTGCAGTGGCAGAGCAGACCAGGAAAGAATTGCCTTTCATCCCTGTGTCACTTGCCATGCAACATACAGGTTTTGAAAACTCACAGGCCTGCGGCGCCGGCACCCCAGGTTCTAGTCCCGGTTGCTCCTCTTCCAGTCCAGCTCTCTGCTGTGGCCCAGGAGGGCAGTGGAGGACGGCCCAAGTGCTTGGGCCCTGCACCCGCATGGGAGACCAGGAGGATGCACCTGGCTCCTGGCTTCAGATTGGCACAGCGTGCCAGCCTTAGCGGCCATTTTGGGTGTGAACCAATGGAAGGAAGACCTTTCTCTCTGTCTCTCTCTCTCACTAACTCTGCCTGTCAAAAAATAATAATAAAATAAAAAAAGAAAACTCACAGAATACAATTTCAAAAGTCCCAAATGGCAGTACAGCAACAGGATGATCCGAGTCACGTGGGGCAAAATAGATAGTTAAAAAAGAGAGAAGATACATGCTGAAGATGGAGGCTTTGAAAATGCTTGATGGGAATCCCAGGAGAGCAATAGAGACTGGGCAGATCCATGCTGAAAGAGCAGGTAAGAAAGGGAAACAACGGAGGCCCAGACTGGGGAGGTTGGCGCCAGCCCCCAGCAGCCCAGGTGAGGTGGGAAATCAAGGGTCCACAGAGCTGCAAACAGCAGCAGGATGGAGGGCTTGGCAAACTGCTTTTGAAGTTCCATGCAGGAAAAAAGAGACAGTTTAGAGGAACAAACAGTGAGGTCGGGCACCCCCGTACCCACTTCCCTCCACCTACTCTCTCCACCTGGATCTGCAGCCGGCTCGGGGAAGCTATTTTCTTTGTTTACATTTTCAAATGTAAGCAGGGGGCTGCCACTTTTGCTTCTGGTGCACACACCCATCAATTGCAGAGGCCAACCCACCCAGGAACAAGGAGCACAACATTTCAGAAGAATTTCTTCCACACTGCAATATAAAAAAAGGAGAAGTCCTGAATATTGAAAACTCAAGCCTGCTCCACCCACCACTGAGAAGTGAGCCGGGCTACAGAAGGCAGGGCTCTAGGCACCGGAGCTCGTACCCACCTCCACCATAATTGAGAAGTGAGTTGGATCCTTTAGGCAGGGCTCCGTGCTTCCACTTGCAACACTCAGACACACAGCAGCTCATAAAAGAGGGAAGCCTCACCACAAGAAAATCTCCACAGATTAGAGGTGCAGTTCATTACGTACAGTGATATAACCCTAAACATATCAGAGACTAACAACAGGACATCCCACAACTGTGAAGAAAAGGGTGAGTCACACCAACAGAAGTGAACATCCTCCTCTAACCAAAAAACCAGGGAAAAGCTACAAAGTCCCATGAGGGCCTTCCAATGGATACCCCCTCAACCCTGGAATAACGAACAGAGCACCCAGGCCACATCCATTTAGAACTCACTAAAAGTATAGACATCCCACTAAATCACAAAGACACAAATTAAAGAGAAAAGCAACCAGACAAAACAAAAGAAAAATACACAAATGTCAAAAAATAAAGGAAAAACCCTAAATAATAACAAATACACTACGAGCACCCCAAAGGAACACTAGAACTCTTCAATAATAGAAGGTGAAGATGAAGAGATATGCCAGAAATGTAATTCAGAAAATTAATCATCAGATTATTTAGAAGCAATCAGAAACAAATTCACGATCTAAATGAAAAGGTCTCCCAAAAAATTGAGATATTAAAGAAAAGTCAGAATGAAATACTAGGAATGAAGAATTTAATAGATCAAATAAAAATGCAGTGGAAAGCCTTAACAACAACAGAATAGCTGTGACAGAAGAAAGTATATCAGAACTAGAAGATAAATTTCTGGAAATACTACAGTAAGACCAAAAAAAAGAAGAAATTAGAAAACTGAAAAACACAGTTGGCAATCTACAAGATACTATCAAATGACCCAACGTAGGATCCTAGGACTTCTGCAAGGCGTAGAAAAAGAGAAAGCATTAGAAGGCCCTCTTAACGAAATCACAACAGAAAATTTCCCCATCTGGAGAGAGAGATATCCAAGTACAGGAAATACATAGAACTCCTAATAGATATGAACAGAAAAGATCTACACCACGACACGCTGTAGTAAAATTCCCCGCAGTAAAACATAAAGAAAGTATCTTAAAATGTGCACGAGAGAGGCCGGCACTGCGGCCTCTAGGCCAATAGGCTAATCCTCTGCCTTGCAGCGCCGGCACACCGGGTTCTAGTCCCGGTCGGGGCACCGGATTCTGTCCCGGTTGCCCCTCTTCCAGGCCAGCCCTCTGCTGTGGCCAGGGAGTGCAGTGGAGGATGGCCCAAGTACTTGGGCCCTGCACCCCATAGGAGACCAGGATAAGTACCTGGCTCCTGCCATCAGATCAGCGCGGTGCGCCGGCCACAGCGTGCCAGCCACGGCGGCCATTGGAGGGTGAACCAACGGCAAAGGATGAGCTTCTCTCTCTGTCTCTCTCTCTCTCACTGTCCACTCTGCCTGTCAAAAAAAAAAAAAAGTGCACGAGAGAAACACCAAATCACATTCAAAGGAAACTCAATTAGACTTGTCGCTCCCCCTCTTCATGGAGGAACGACACAAGACCCTGTGCTGTTCTTTTGTCTGCTCGGCCCTCCCCGGGTTTGCTGCTGGTTCTTCCCGGGTTGGCTACTGTCCCTTCCACCTCCATGGAAGGGCGGTTCCCCCTGCCACATTCCCCACTTCCGCGGGGGAGCGGCACACCGCCGGCCGGCTCTCTCAGGGGCTGCACAGGTGTTCCTTCAGATAGATGTTCCCCTTAGATGTTCCTGGTGCATGCCGTCTCTCTCCTCCTTTATAGTCCTCCTCTGCCAATCCCAACTCGGCTGCCCACACGCCGAGTACACTGCTCTCCTCCAATCAGGAGCAGGATCAGCTCCTGGAGGTCAGCACTCAAGTTGGCAAGAGGCAGCTGCGTAGAAGCTGTTTTCTCCTCTCCCAGCGCCATATTGTGGGAGAGCAGATGCACAGAATAAGTCTTAATTCCAGTAACTCAGTCCAGTCCGGGTTGCTCCCCACAGATCCCCCTTTCTTTTTATTTTTTGGCGTTGATACGCGCCTGTCTTCGGTGTCCTGCGGCACACACTCTGCTCTGCTTGCTAGAGTTGCCCACAGGTGCTTACAAGTCCTATCAATCAGGCAAACCGAATTCGGGTCCTCTCTTCGCCATGTTGTGAGGAGGTTTTTAGGCACTGATGCGTGCCTGTGTTCGGTGCCCTGCAGCGCATGCTCTACTCTGCTAGAACTGCCTGCAGGTGCTTACAAGTCCTATCAGGCAAACCGAACCCAAGCCTTCTCATTGCCGTATTGTGGGGAGACTTATTGGTGTTAATTCGTGCCTGTCTTCGGTGACCTGCGGCGCATAAGCTGCTAGCCGCCCGCAGGTGCTTATCGTCCTAATCAGGCGGACCGAATCCAAGCTCTCTCATTGCTGTGTTGTGGGGAGTCCTTTCTCTATTTCTCTATCTCCGGGCATTCCTATTTCTCCTATTTTACTTCTATCTACCAGCATTCCTATTTCTCTCATTTTACTTCTAAACTTCTGTTTCTCTTATCCCTGCGGCTTCCCGGCGCCCGCCCCGAGGCTGCTTCTCGGCGGCTTCCCGGCTCTGAGCCGCTTCAGCCCGCGCCTCTCTCATCTGCGCGGCTTCCCGGCTTTGCGCGGCTTGGCTTCGCGCGCTCCGCGGTCTCCACGCCCCTTCGCGCCCACACCACTGCCTCGCGCTAGCCCCGCGTTCCCTATCTATTCACGCCCCGTGCTCTCTCTGCACGCAGTGGCTTCCGCGAATCACACAGCGTAGCTTACATTTCCGCCACTAGCATTCAATCTAAGTTCCCCGGGCTAACCAGGCGAATTCAACCTAGCTCACGCGTCTGCGCCTTTTGGTCTGGCTTCCCGTCCTTTGCTCCCCGGGCTAATCTGACGGATTCCAACCTGGCGGCCCACGTCTCTGCCTCTGGTTCCAGATTTTCGCCTTTTGCCCCCCGGGCTGACTTAAAGAATTCCAAACTGGCTTACGTTTCCACCTCAGCCTGCACTCGTGGCTTCAATTTCCCTAACATTTTTCTCTACCCGGTATATTTCCCTAAGTTTTCTTCCAACAATATTCCTCCCTCATTTCTCCTGGCTTCTCCCCACAGTCCGTATCCGAGTCTGTTTGTTCTAGCTTTCACTTTCGCTTTCAATCTCCTAGCTTCCCCGCCATAGTCCGCATCCGAGTCTAAGTTTCTCCTTGCTTTCACTTTAAATCCTAACTTCTTTCCCACAGTCCATATCCGAGTCTATGCCTAGGCTTTCAATAGCTTCTTCCGGCACCTTTTCCGTCCGGCTTTCCCCTAGGCTCTTTGCTAGTCTCTCTCTCCGGTATTTTCCACTTCTTCCCGTTTCTTCCCTCCTAGGTTTCCTATCCAAGTCACGGCACCATTATGTCGCTCCCCCTCTTCATGGAGGAACGACACAAGACCCTGCGCTGTTCTTTTGTCTGTTCGGCCCTCCCCGGGTTTGCTGCTGGTTCTTCCCGGGTTGGCTACTGTCCCTTCCACCTCCGTGGAAGGGCGGTTCCCCCTGCCACATTCCCCACTTCCGCGGGGGAGTGGCACACCCCCGGCCAGCTCTCTCGGGGGCTGCACAGGTGTTCCTTCAGATAGATGTTCCCCTTAGATGTTCCTGGTGCATGCCGTCTCTCTCCTCCTTTATAGTCCTCCTCCGCCAATCCCAACTCGGCTGCCCACACGCCGAGTATGCTGCTCTCCTCCAATCAGGAGCAGGCTCAGCTCCTGGAGGTCAGCACTCAAGTTGGCAAGAGGCAGCTGCGTAGAAGCTGTTTTCTCCTCTCCCAGCACCATATTGTGGGAGAGCAGATGCATAGAATAAGTCTTAATTCCAGTAACTCAGTCCAGTCCGGGTTGCTCCCCACAAGACTCACTGCAGATTGCTCATGAGAAACTCTACAGGTAAGGAGAGAATGGAGAGATATATTCCAAGTCCTAAGAAAAAAAAACTGTCAACCCAGAATACTGTATCTGCAAAGCTCTCGTTTATGAATGAGGAGAAATAAAGAGCTTCCACAACAAACAGAATGGAAAGAATTTGTAACTAACCGCCCAGCCCTACAAAAGATGCTCAAGGATGTGCTACACACAGAAACAGGAACATCACTATGAAAGAAAATGAACACAGAAAATGGCCTAGTAAAAGTACAAAGGAAATCCAAAGTTTAAAAAAAATTATTAATGGAAATAAGGTAGGGTAAAGTTCGTACTTCACAATAGTTACCCTGAATGTATATGGTCTCACCTTTCCATTTAATAGACACAGACTGGCTGAACAGATTAAAAAGCAAAACCCACCTATTTGCTGCCTGTAAGAAACACATCTCACCAACAAAGATACACTCAGAATGAAAGTGAAAGGATGGAAAAAGATAGTCCATACTAACAGAAACCAAAAATGAGCTGGTGTAGCCATCCTAATATGAGATAAAATAGACTTTAACACAAAAAGTATTAAAAGAGACAATATAATGATTAAAGGATCAATTCAACAGGATGATGTGACTATTATAAATGTATATGCATCTAGTTACAAGGAACATGGAAATCTAAAAGAAATGTTAATGGACTTAAAGGGAGATATAGACTACAATACAATAGTAATGGAGGACTTCAATACCCTCCTTTTAGCACAGATCAACCACAGAAAATCAAAAAGAAAGCAAAAGAATTAATTGAAACTACATACCAAATGAACCAAACAGATATCTACAGAGTCTTCCACCCTAAAGCCTCACAATACACATTTTTCTTACCAGTGCATGGAACTTTCTCTAGGATTGACCACCTGCTAGGCCATAAGACAAGTCTCAGCAAATTCAAAAAATTCAATCTCATACCATAAATATTCTCAGACCAAAATAGAATGAAGCTGGAAATCAGAAACTTAGGAATTTCTAGAACATATGAAAACATATGGAGACTAAACAACATGCTCCTGAATGAACAGTGGGTCATGGAAAAATCAAATAGTTTCAGGAAACAAATGAAGTAGACAATAACAAATCAAACTTTGTGGGATACAGTAAAAGCAGTACTAAGAGGAAAGTTTACAGAAATTGGTGCCTACATCAAGAAATTGGAAAGTCACTGTATCTCAAGGATCTAGAAAAATATTAGTAAAACAAACCCAAAGCTAGTAGGAGAAAAGAAATAATTAAAATAAGAGAAGAAATCAACAAAATTAAAATAAAAAAAACATTAGAGAAGATCAGCAAAATGAAGAGCTGGTTTTTGGAAGAAATAAACAAAATTGACATTCCATTGGCTCAACTAACCAAAAAAAGGAGAGAGAAGACCCAAATAATAAAATTAGAGATGAAACAGGAGATGTAACAATGGACACCAAAGAAATAAAAAATCATCAGAAATTACTACAAAGAGCTGTGTGCCAACAAACTGGGAAATCTAAAAGAAATGGATAGATTCCTGGACACATACAACCCACGTTAACTGAGCCATGAAGACACAGCAAACCAAAACAGGCCCATTACCAAGATGTAAATTGAATCAGTAATAAAAACCCTCGCAATCTGGAAAACATCATGCTGAGTGAAATAAGCCAGTCCCAAAGGGACAAATATCATATGTTCTCCCTGATCAGAGACAACTAACCTAGCGCCAAAAAGGAAACCTGTTGAAGTGAAATGGACACTATGAGAAACAGTGATTTGATCAGCCCTTGTCCAGACTGTTGATGGACAACCTAATACTTTACCCATTTTAGTATTTTTTTGTTCTACTTAATACTATTGGTTGAACTCTGTAATAAACACATAGTTATTCTTAGGTGTTTAAATTTAACTGAAAAGTGATCTCTGTTAAACATAAGAGTGGGAATAAGAGAGGGAGGAGATGTACAATTTGGGACATGCTCAATCGGACTTGCCCCAAATGGTAGAGTTAGAAACGTGCCAGGGGAGTCCAATCAATCCCATCAAGGTGGCATATACCAATGCCATCTCACTAGTCCAAATGATCAATTTCAGTTCACAATTGATCACACTGATAGGTCTAAGAGTCAAAGGGATCACATAAACAAGACTAATACTAACTGATAGAATTAAAAAAGGAGAGAACAATCCAACATGGGAAGTGGGATACACAGCAGATTCATAGAATGGCAGATGTCCTAAATAGCACTCTGGCCTCAGAATCAACCCTTAAGGCATTTGGATCTGGCTGAAGAGCCCATGAGACTATTTCAGGCATGGAAAGCCAAGACACTGTGGCAAAAAAAAAAAAAAAAAAAAAAAAACCACACACCTAAATGAAAGATCTCTGTGAGTGAGATCTCAGTGGAATGAACAGGTCATCAAAGAAGGAGGCACCTTTCTCTGAAGGGAGGAGAGAACTTCCACTTTGACTACGACCTTGTCTAAATAAGATCAGAGTCAGTGAACTCAAAAGACTTCCATAGCCTTGGCAACTCATGACAAGAGCCTAGGGTGATTACTGATGCTATAAGCAAGAGTGTCAAATTGTTAAGTCAACAACAGGAGTCACTGTGCACTTACTCCTCATGTAGGATCTCTGTCCTTAATGTGTTGTACATTGTGAATTAATGCTATAACTAGTACTGAAACAGTATTTTACACTTTGTGTTTCTGTGTGGGTACAAACTGTTGATGTCCTTACTTAATACATGCTAAATTGATCTTCTGTATATACAGATAATTGAACATGAATCTTGATGTGAATGGAATGGGAGAGAGAGCAGGAGATGGGAGGGTTGCGAGTGGGAGGGAAGTTATAGGAGGGAAAAAGCCATTGTAATCCATAAGCTGTACTTTAGAAATTTATATTTATTAAATAAAAGTTAAAAAAGAAAAATGTCAATGATAGTTGTAAAATAAACACATCTAATAAATAACTAATGAGGAGCCTAAAAAAAGAAACCCTCCCAAAAAAGAAAAACCCACAGCCAGATGGCTTCACTGTTGAATTCTACCAGACTTTAAAGAACTAAATCCAATTCTTTTCAAGTTATTCACAAAAATTCAATGGAAAGGAATCCTCCCAAATTCTTTCTATGAAGCCAGCATCACATTAATTCCTAAACCTGAAAAAGATGCAACAGAGAAAGAAAATTACAGACCAATTTCCCTGATGAACATAGACCCAAAAATCCACAACAGAATTCTTGCCAAGTGAATCCAACAACACATCAGGAAGATCATTCACCTGGGCCAAGTGGGATTTATTCTTGGTGTGCAGGGATGGTTCAACATTAGCAAATCAATCAATATGATACAACACATTAACAAACTGAAGAACAAAAAACATAAAATTATCTCAGATGCAGAGAAAGCATTTGATAAAATACAATACCCTTTCATGAAAGCATTTGATAAAATACAATACCCTTTCATGATGAAAACTCTAAGCAAATTGGGTATAGAAGGAACATTCCTCTGCACAATCAAGGCAATTCATGATAAACCAACAGCCAGCATCCTATTGAATGAGAAAAATAGGAAGCATCCCACTTAATCTGGAAACAGACAAGGATGCCCACCCTCACCATTGTTATTCAATATATTCCTGGAAGTTTAAGCCAGAGCCATTAGGCAAGAAAAATAAATCAAAGGGATTCAAATTGGGAAAGAGGAAGTCAAGCTATCTCTATTTGTAGATTACATGATTCTATATATAGGAGATCCAAAAGACTCCACCAAGAGACTATGAGAACTCAAAGAAGAGTTTGGTGGAATAGCAAGATTCAAAATCAACACACAAAAATCAACAGCCTTTGAATAAACAGACAATGCCATAGCTGAGAAAAAACTTCTAAAATCAATCCCATTCACAATAGCTACCAAAGAAATCTAATACCTTGGAATAAATTTAACCAAGGATGTCAAAGATCTCTATGATGAGAATTACAAAATATTAAAGAAAGAAAAAGAAGACATCAAAAAATGGAAAAAACTTCCATGTTCACGGATTGGAAAAATAAATATCATCAAAATGTCCATTTAATGCAATTCCAATCAAAATACCAAAGACATTCTTGTCAGATGTAAAAAAATGTTGAAATTCTATGAAAACACAGGCAACCTCGAATACCGAAAGCAATCTTATACAACAAAAACAAATCCAGAGACATCACCAAAACAGATTTTAAGACATATTATGGGTCAATTATAATCAAAACAGTTTGACTGGCACAAAAACAGATGGATTGACCAATGGAACAGAATATACACACCAGAAATCAATCCAAGCATCTACAACCAACTTATATTTGACCAATGAGTTAAAACCAATCCCTGAAGCAAGGACAGCCCCTTCAACAAATGGTGCTGGGAAAACTGGATTTCCACATGCAGAAGAATAAAGCAGGACCCCTACCTTACACCCTACATAAAAAAATCCATTCAAAAGAGACTAAAGACCTAAATCTATGACCTGATACCATCAAACTATTAGAGAACTTTGGGGAAACCCTGCAAGACATTGGCACAGGTAAAGACTTCTTGGAAAAGACCACAGAGGCACAGGCAATCAAAGCCAAAATTAACAAATGGGATTACTTCAAACTGAGAAGCTTCTGTATAGCAAAAGTAACAGTCAAGAAAGTGAAGAGGCAACCAACAGAAAGGGAGAAATTATTTACAAACTATGCAACTGATAAAGGACTAATAACCAGAATCTATAAAGAGATCAAGAAACTCCACAGCAACAAAACAAACAACCCAGTTAAGAAATGGGCCAAGGACATAATCAAACATTTTTCAAAAGAAGAAATCCCAATGGCCAACAGACACATGAAAAATGTTCAGGATCACTAGCTGTTAGGGAAATGCAAATCAAAATGAGGTTTTACCTCACCCCAGTTAGAATGGCTTTCATACAGAAATCAACAAACAACAAATGCTGGCGACAATGTGGGAAAAAAATCCACTGTTGGTGGGAATGTAAACTGATAAAAACACTATAGAAGACAGTTTGGAGATACCTCAGAAATCTGCATATAGACCTGCCATATCACCTAGGCATCCCACCCCTGTGAATTTACCAAAAGTAAATGAAATTAGCAAATAAAAGATTTATCTGCACCCCATGTTTATTGTAGCTCAATTCAAAATAGCTAAGATTGGAATCAACCTAAATGCCCATCAACTGAAGACTGGATAAAGAAATTATGGGATATATACTCTATGGAATACTATACAGTGGTAAAAAAAAAAAAAGAAAGAGAGAAATCTGGTCATTTGCAACAAAATGGGTGAATCTGGAAAACATCAAATTTAGTGAAATAAGCCAGTCCCAAAGGGACAAATTTCATATGTTCCCTTGTTCTGTGATAACTAATATAGCACCTAAAAGGAATTGTGTAGAAATGAAATTGATACTCTGAGAAGAAATGACTGGAACAGCCCTTGTCTTGACAGTTGAGGTTTTTGTTAGTTTGGTTTTTTTTTTTTTTTTTTTTTTTTTTTTTTTTTACTTTTCTTCATACCATTTGTTGAACTCTTAACATAGAATTAATCATATGTATATAAAATCAATTTAAAATAGATCTCAGTAAAAAATAAGAGAGGCCGGCACCATGGCTCACTAGGTTAATCCTCCACCTGCAGACTGGCATCCCATATGGGCACCGGGTTCAAGTCCTGGTTGCTCTTCTTCCAGTCCAGCTCTCTGCTGTGGCCTGGAAAAGCAGTGGAGGATGGCCCAAGTGCTTGGGTCCCTGCACCCGTGTGGGACACCAGGAGGAAGCACCTGGCTCCTGGCTTCAGGTCAGTGTAGCTCCAGCCATTGCAGCCATTTGGAGAGTGAACCAATGGAAGGAAGACCTTTCTCTCTGTCTGTCTCTCTCACTGTCTGTAACTCTACCTGTCAAATAAATAAATAAATCTTTAAAAAATAAGAATGGAAATGTGCAAAGCTGTATAGTTCTACATACAACCTATGGACTTATATCTATGGGTACAGTTTAAAAACTTACCATGAGACCCCAAATCCCATTAAGGTGGGTGGCAAAAATGCCATCTTAGGTATTAAAGTGATCATACTGGAGCTGGCGCTGTGGTGCAGCAGGTTAAATCCTCAGCCTGCAGTGCCGGCATCCCATATGGGCACTGGTTCGAGCACTGGCTTCTCCTCTTCTGATCCAGCTCTCTGTTATGGCCTGAGAAAGTAGTAGAAGATGGCCCAAGCCCTTGGGCCCCTGCACCTGTGGTGGAGACCCAGTAGAAGCTCCTGGCTCCTGGCTTCAGATCAGCTCAGCTCTGGCCATTGCAGTCATTTGGGGAGTAAACCACAGAATGGAAGACCTGTTTCTCTACCTCTGTAACTCTGTGTTTCAAATAAATAAGATAATTCTTAAAAACCATAAAATAAAATAAAGTGATCATATAAATAGCATTAAGTGTTAAAGGGATAATATAAATACAATCAAGCATCTGGTAATAATAGATAGAATTATAAAGGAGAGACGGTTCCAACATGAGAAGCAGTCCACACGTCAGACTCATAGAATGACAATCACTCTAAACAGCACTCTGACCTCAGGATCAGCTCTTAAGGCATTCTCATCTGGCTGAAAAGCTCATGAGAGCATTTCAAGCATGGAAAGCCAAGACATTGTGGCTAAAAAAGTCCTACATGGAGGATCTCTGTGAGAGACACCTTAGTGGAAACAAGCGGCCATCAAAGAAGGATGTACTTTTCTCTGAAGGAAGGAGAGAATTTCCACTTTGCTTATGGCCTTGTCTAAATACTTATGGAGATTGCAGATTCAAGTCTTCCATAGCCTTGGCAGCTCATGACAAGAGCCTCAAGTGATCACTGACATTGTACATAGGAGTGTTAATTGTTAAATTAACAACAGGAGTCACTGTGTACTTACTTCCATGCAGGACTTCTGTTCTCAAGGAGTTGTATTTTGTGAATTAACTATAAAACTTGTTCTCAAACAGTTTGTGTGTGTGTGTGTGTGTAAAATGTTGAAATCTTTACTTAGTATAGAGTTGGTCTTCTGTGTACAATTTAATTTAAAACGAATCTTAATGAAGAATGTGACAGGGAATGGGAGAGAGAGGAGGAGGTGTGTTTGAAGTGGGGGCGGGAGGGTAGGTGTGGTGGGAACAATCACTATATTCCTAAAGTTGTACTTATAAAATTTGTAGTCATTAAATAAAAGTTTTCCTTGGGAAAATAAAAAAAAAAAAACGTTTTGTTGATAGCACCAGTTTATAACAGACTTTTCTTCTTCTTCCTTAAAAACACATTTTATGACTTAAAAATTAATCAAAGATTAAAATAGTATTCTTTCCTGTTTTAATTTGTAATTCCTTGAATTCCAGTGAGATTGAATATTATTTCATGTATTTAGAACATTAGTACTTCCTCCATTATAAATTGTCTGCTTATATTTTTAAAAATGTATTCATATTTGATAACTGATAATATTTATGTAAATCTATAAAATAAAATTATGTGAAGCTATAAAAAATCCAATTTCAATCATAAAACTTGATTTATTATGTTTTAAAAAAATAAAACTCATGGTATTAAAAAGGCCTGGCGCTTCTTAAACATTGACAAGCCATAGGAATAGACTAACACTAACTAATTAAACACACAAACCATTAGCAGCATCACTGATGGTGGGTTAAGAAAGAAAAGCTAAGTTATACTTCACCCTGATCTCTCTTTCATCTAGCTCTGATTTCTACTCTTCTTCCACTATACTCATCATCCACATATATGAAATGTGTGAGGGTGTGTACACACACACAAACACAGAGGAATTACCATTCTGTGGCAGAATAAGACAGGCAAGATAGGGGCCAGCACTATGGCATAGTAGGTTAAGCTCAGCCTGTGGCACCAGCATCCCACATGGGTGCCAGCTCGAGGCTCGGCTGCTCCACTTCTGATCCAGCTCTCTGCTCATGGTCTGGGAAAGCACTAGAAGATGGCCCAAGTGCATGGGCCCCTGTATCCATGTGGGAGATCCAGAATAAGCTCCTGACTCCTGACTTTTGGAACAGCTCTGGCTATTGCTGCCATCTGAGGAGTGAATGAGCAGATGGAAGACCTCTGTCTGACTCTACCTCTGTCTGTAACTCTGCCTCTCAAATAAATAAATATTTAAAAAAAAGATAGGCAAGATAAGTTCTAGAACTTTGGTAACAGGCAGTCTTGAGAGAGATTGCAAATGTTAGGAAATGGACAAAATTATACTGAGTAAACTTTTTGTCTGGATTATGGAAATGTTAAGAAATTCTTCCATCGAGAAAATCATCTGGTGCCTAAAAACTTATCCCAACATTCAGAAATCTCTCCTGAGAGTTGGCATTGTGGAGTAACGAGTAAAGCCTCTGCCTGTAATGCTGGCATCCTGTATGGGTGCAGGTTCATGTCCCAGTTGTGCTCCACTTCCAGGCCACCCCTCTGCTAATGGCCTGCGAAAAGAGGCTTTGACCCCTGCTACCCACAGGAGAGACCTGGAGGAAGCTCCCGGCTTCAGCCTGGCCCAACCCTTTGCAGCCATCTGGGGAGTAAACCAGTGGATGAAAGATCAATACATCTGTCTGTCTGTGTGTGTGTGTATATGCACGCGGGTATCTGTCTCTCCCCCTCTAATTCTTTCAAATAAATAAATAAATCTCAAAACCAAGAAATATTTCCTCCTCTTAATCAGTACTTCCCAAGGATATGGCCTGTGCTGAGGACTAATTTCGGAGCTTCTTACAATCCAGGTCTTGTAATCTCACGAGAGACTCAGTTCCTCAAAGCCACAGGCTGCATTTGTACCATCTTTGTAAATCAGTTCCCAACACAAGATAGTTCTTTCCAGATGCCTATTGTTGGAGTACTCACCCACTCTACATGCCCCTACCTCATAAGGAGGTATTCAATTCCACAGTGCACACTTCTGCCACTCGAAATTTGGCAGCATTCAGTAAATCACCACTACAGTCCTTTACATTGATCTGGTAGCAATGAGTGAGGTATTTAACAAGTGTCACAGCACAAGGATCAAGTTAAAGGAATGATCGTCAGCCTCTGAGCGGAAGTAGGATGGTACAATTCACCTATTGTATGGAGGTAGCACCCAGACATCCAATCAACAGTATTTATTGTACACAAAAATGTGAGGCACAATTTTTGGCACTAGGTATGCAACTCTCCCAGGAATGGTCTCTAGTCAATCCTACTTTTGTATCAAATAGTAAATAAACATTGATCCAAAGATCACCCATGTGCTAAACTATGCCCTCACCACTTTTAGAGAAAGGATGTAATAGATACTGACTATGCCCTAAAGAACCAAGCAGTCTGATGAAGTAGCTACCACTACACACAGCAAAGGAAATCTTGGCAAACTGTCATTATGTTGGACTATTCAGTATGCAAGCTGTCCATTGCCTCGGCCAATAGGATTGCAAACCTAAGCAGGCAAATATTCCTGGAGGTTGTTGTGACAACTGTATGTTAAAGGAAGAAATTCAGAGATGGGAAGGACCAATTGGCTCATCATGGTTTTTCCCTGAAATCATTACAGGGTGGTCAGCCACTCTGGGTCCAAGCCCATAGGGGCTTTGCGACAAGCAAGAACTTGGTTCTAGGAGAGCAGGAAGAGGGTAAAATTCCAAAGCACTTCCAAGGATCAGAGTCACAAAATAATTCCCAAGAAGTTGTTACAGTAAAGAAAACTGTGAGGTAGACTACTGCAGCAGTGACTTGGAACCATGAGATTAAAGAAATCCTGGAACAATGAGACCAGGGAGCAGTGGGAGGAGTGGAGGCAGGGCTGAAGTTGGAAATGACAAGCAGATTGAGGAGAAATGCTTGCATTCCTTCTGGTATGTGCAGGGTTGGGGTTTGGCTCTGCACAAGAAGCCAGACTGAGCAGAACCTTGACATCTATGGAAGGCCAGTCCCAAGGCCATGTCCATCTTGCTCTTTGACTGTTGATTTCTCCTCCCTGCCTGACCCTAAGGTTTTTCCTGGAATGAACCAACACCCAGAGACTGATCATTACTTGAAATTACAGAAATTCAATATTTACCAAACACTAAGAGTTAGTTAAGCTCAGGATTGGGTGTTATGTGATATGTGGATGAAGAGGACACCTTTTTCACCCTGGCAAAACCTAAGAGGTTGAGAGAAGCAGCTGGTATTTTTTAAAATGATGATGATGATGATGATGATGATGATGATGATGATGATATAGTACTGTAATAGAAACTTATACAAGGTTACCATAGGAATTCAGAAGAACAGCAATTAACCCAAGTGCCCTTCAAGGCTGGGAGAGGGAACAGTGGGTAATGAAGGTGGAAGGCAAAGTTGAACCCCATCCTCCATGGAATAGCACAGGTTGAGAATGATAATCAATAGGAATTAAGGGTTTGATGAATGAACAGTACACATCATGACATTGAGTTCCCTCCTAAAATGTGAGCCCTCATTTTTGTATGCCCGCATTTGGCATGAGGCCTTCCACCTGGAAAGAGCTCAGTGAAGTGTTTATGAATTAAACAAAGGAGACTTACTGTTGCTTTTGGAACAGAATGTAGACCTTCAAGACCAGGGACACTGCTTCCTAAAATATTAGCACAGCCTTTATTTTTTCATTATGACTCTCTGGGCATTTAAATTATAATCTCCATGGGAAGAAGAGAACAAAGTGGCAATTAATATCTATTGGCCAGGGCTGTTGCTAAATTAAGAATCCAATTATGAAATGAACAAAGCTCAACCAAACATGAGCCTGAATTCCATGAGCTAGCAAATGCCAGGGGTGCCAGGGACTCTGGGGGATCTTCCTAATCTAAGTAGCTGTTGAGTGAGGTGAGCTCCAAATAGTAAGAATGGGATGATAAACTCCAGCTGTTGTTAGAAAATAAAGTCTTCACCACAGACTGCACTGCCTAAAGGGACAAACACTGCCACTGGTATCCTCTTCCTCCATGCCAGCTGTGAAGAGTTAGATAAAAACAGAAGAGAAGTAAAGTCTAGAGCCACCTTATCCAGCATGCCAAATCCAGCATGCCTAGGCTGCTTCTAGCAGACCCAGACCCCAAGTGTTTCTGAGGTAAGCAAAGCCCCATGACTTGATGGCTTTAACTAAAAAAAGATGGTGACTACCCAAGTGCTTTTACACAGAAACTCTCAAAAGCACTTGGGGTTTAAATGGCTGGGTGATCAGCTATTCCACTGATACCTGGGCTAGCCTGCATCTTTTCCCTCATAGTCTCCATCAGGGATCCTCCTGTGCTGTCTGATCCATTTACACTTACTCTCCAGATCCAGCTGGCTTCTCTCCGCAATGCAGGTATTCAATTATTAGCCTGTGGAACTCCATCACACCTAAATATCCCCTATAGCTGATGTTTATACTATCTTTTCTGGAAAATCTTTCTATGAAATAGGATCCTTACTATTAGGTACTTAATAATTTCTAAACTTCAATCATTTAGGCTGTATATTAAATATAATTTAAATACAATGGTTCAGCTCTTTAAGAATGGGAAAGTGTAATTTACAAAACCTTAGGCTAAAAAAGAAATTAAGACAAGCTGACACACAATTCCTTCACACTGCAAATAATAATAATAACAATAATAATAATAATAATAATAATATCTTGGGTGGGGGGGTCAACAGAAGAAAAGGGAGTTTTTCAAATGCCAATGACTTTTATAGCTTAGAATTGCTTTACTGATGCATTGATTGGGATAATTCAGTACTTCTAAAGGCGCTCCTTTAAGAAAATTCTTTCCCTCCTCCCTAGTAAATGCTGTTATGCTGAGAGGTACATGATATAAAGGTAACATTCTGTAGCCAAGCCCAGAAATTGCAATGGTTTGATCCAAATATTCTGGGCTCCCACCTAACTCTTTTGAGTAAAGCTTTGCAAATGTGTAAGCAAGGTTAACTTAACCAACTATGTATGAACTCTAACTGATATTCAAGTATGAGTCTATTGGCTTTCTTTGTAAGTTAAGTCCTCAGAGACTACACTATGCATCAATGTCTCCTTCACTAGAGGCAACTGTGCAGCAGAACGAGAGGGAGGATTGGCATCAGAAGGCTAAGGTTCAAGTCTTAGCTCTGCTTTCCATAGATGTTCTCTTGCACTCTCTGGGTCCTCCTTTTCTCATTTTAAATGATGGGTGGCCACATCTGCCACCACTATCCCACAAAAATGTGTGCATGAGGGGTATGGAGCATGACACACAACGGAAATGTTGCACCCGGACAGAATGTTCAACTCCCAACTGGAAAAGCACCCTCTCCCAGGCACAGAATTCAGTCCATTTGTAGTATCTATACCAGCCAGACTATAAAGCACCTTCTGCTCCAGTCTTGTAAAGACCTGAGTTCCTGGAAATATCCTTAGCATGTGAAAATATTCTCATCCTCTATAGGAAGCAACTTATAAATTCAATGTCTAGTTCATCTCCAAGGGCAGTGCTCTTCATGGGCAGTATATTAGCATATCTGTAGGTATCAGAAAATACGACATGCAACTTCAATCCAGATCTTTGAATTCAGGTGACTTAGTTCCCCCACACGTTATTGTTTCAAGCTACAAGATAACATTAACATTATCTGATCCTTTCCTTTTCAGAGTCCAGGAATGATCATAGGTCTTGCTTGGCCTAGTATTTTCCACAGTGTGGAAGCCTGTTTGCTTCTCCAGCTAGTTTCTGGTAACAGACAGAAATTTCATTTTCCAGATGTTCTTCTTTGGGAGCTTAAGATTTTTCTTTTGCTTCTCTGAGGCAAAGACCAAAACCAATAATAGATTGAAACTCTAAACAGATTAACTTCCAGTACTACCTAGATCAAACTCATCTTTGTATTGCTACAGTTGTCCTTTTTTCTATTGTACTTTTTTCACTCTGATTGGATTTCTACCTTCCAATCTATAAAAGAAGGGATAGGAAAGAGAAAAATAAGGTGGAGAATTAATATAAAAAACTCTGACTTAACTTCAGCCTTTTTCGTTTCTATAACCAAAAAAGATCATAAAGTCATATTGAGGAAGTCAAGGTGAGGAAGAGAAAGCAAGCAATGTATTGTCTATTACCTGTACTGAAGTAAAAGTACAGTGAGGATGTGTATTTTTCCAGCACTAAAGACAGATGAAGATCCCAGGTCTGGGTGGGAAGAGGTGAAAGAATGGTGGAATTGGTGAGAACTGTGCTGGATTTGTTGCTATTTTCATGAATCCATAATTTTTAGAGCTGTCAATTACTTTGAAAGACTTTCTCATTTTCTTGATTAGAAGCTTAAAAAATTGCATGTAGGGGTAGGCAAACACCTAACAACCCAGGTAATCTGTAAACACACAACAGAAGCACCCTATGATGCTATGCAAGACTGAACAGTTTCCTAACAGCTTCCCCTAGCATGGGAGATAGTTTTCCAAGTGAGTAGAGCTGTTATTGCTTAAAGGAGACTCAGATGCAATAATCCAACTAGAATCCACGTTACAGGACTCTGATACAGATAGGTGGCTGGCTGAAGCCAGGCCTGCTAGATCCCGTGTCTGAGGTTGTATACACCCATACCCTGCATATACCAGTACTCCAGAGAGGGTGCATCCTGCTCTCTGGTAAAAATCAAATGCCTGAAGGCACCAAGATGGTGGAATAGGGAGGGAGCCTACTGCTCTACTCTAGGGGAAAATAGTGATAAAAATGTGTAGAGACTGCAGTCTCAGGGAAGAGTTAGGGAGAAAACTGAGGAGGAAACTCCACACAGATTAGAGGGGCACTGTGGATCCTGGATCTGTGTGGAGGGCATGGATGTGTACAACTCAGGACCAGGGCAGCAGACAGTCTCAGCACCAGCTTTGGAGAATGAGATGAGACCCAACTGCAACAACCCAAAACCACTGGAGATAAAGCTGCAGGGAGAGCCAGGCATGAGTCTGGCTAGCAGCCCTGTGGGAGACAGATCTGCCAATGCAGAGGAGGCAAAAGGGGGCACACTTCTCTCTCCCTGACCACACAGTCCCAATGTTCTATAACTGGCTGAGAGTGTACAGGTGTCCTTTTGGACATACGAAACAGCAGCACCAGCTCAGGTTAACACGCCCAGCAACCAGCCAAGAGCAGACACCTGAGCCTGTCTGGGAGCATAGACAGGAGGCTGCATGCTCATGACTGTGGGAGCCCTGTGTGCTGGGACTGTAAAACACTGTGGCTGTGTGTGAGGGCATAGGGTGTGGCTAGGTCTTTGGGCAGTCACTGTGGGCAGGTCCACAAGCTTCGGGCTCCCTGATTTCCTGATGAGGGTCAATGCTTCACGATCTGTGCTCACACAGAGGACTACATGGATCCTTTGTGTGGTTCTTGTAGCAGCATGGATGAACATTGTACTCACTGGGGCTAGTGGCCCAGGCATTGGTCTCCTGGGAGGAGAGGGGGTAAGTGTGAGACTCCACCAACAGAGCTGAATAAACCTTCCCTCTGATAAAAGAGGGAGGAGGGATTTACCATGCACAATTGAGGAGTCACCTTGGACACTCCCCCCACACTGAAGCACTGAACAGAGCTCCCTGGCCACACCCAGCATACACCTCAGGATATTCACTGAAAGATCAGACACTCCACTAATCCATGGAGGCACACTCCAAAGATAAAAGCCATTACAGGCGAAAAAAAATCAACCAGTAAGTATCTTCAAAAATGTCTAAAAACAATTGCAGCAATTCAAGAAATAAGAATAAAGAAGACAGCATAATACCTCCACAATGACAGGTTAATACTAGAATGTGAAAATGAAAAGAATGAAGAAATGCCAGAAATGGAATTCAAAAAATTGATCATAGGATTACTTAGAAGTAATCAGGGGGCCAGTGCTGTGGCATAGTGGGTAAAAACACCTCCTGCCGTGCCAGCATCCCATATGGGCACCCTTTTGAGTCCCAGTTTCTACACTTCCCATCCAGCACTCTGCTATGGCCTGGGAAAGCAGTAGAAGATGGCCCAAGTCCTTGGGCCCCTGCACCCATGTGGGAGACCCAGAAGAAGCTCCTAGTTCCTGGCTTCGGATGGGCGCAGCTCCAGCCATTGCAGCCATCTGGGGAGTGAGCCAGCAGATGGAAGACCTCTCTATCTCTGCCTCTGCCTCCCTCTCTGGAACTCTGCTATTCAAATAAATAAATAATTTTTTAAAAAAGTAATCAGATATAAATCTATGAACTAAAGAAATCTATACATGACATGAAAGGAAAGTTTTCTCATAAAATTGAGATTTTAAAGAGAAATCAAAATGAAATATTGCAATGAAGAATTCAACAGGATAAATAAAAATTGCAGTGGAAAACCTTAACAGGATCAGTGAGGCAGAAGGAAGAATATCTGAGTTAGAAGACAAATCTCTGGAAATTTTACAGTCAGATCAAAAAAATAAGAGAAATTAGAAAACTAAAAAACACCATTGGAGATTTATGGGATACTATCAAATGGCCCATTATACAAGTCTTAGGAGTTCCTGAAGGCATGGAAAAAGAGAATGGATTAGAAGATTTTAGTGAAAATAATTAGATAAATAATCACAGAAAACTTTCCTAATTATGAGAAAGAAAGGAATGTCCAGGTACAGGAGGCATATAGAACTCCTAACAGACCTGAACACAAAAGATCCTACCATGACACATTGTAGTCAAACTCTCCACAGTAAAAACATAAAGAAAAGATTCTAAAATGTGCACAAGAGAAACGCCAGATTACTTTCAGAAGATCTCCTATTAGACTCACAGCTAACTTCTCATCAGACACCCTACAGACTAGGAGAGAATGGTGAATATATTCCAAATCTTGAGAAAAAAAATAATGTATTGTACACTGCAAAGCTCTCATTTATGAATGAAGGTGAAATAAAGACCTTCTATAACAAACAGAAATTAAAAGAATTTGTCACCACCCTTCCATCCTTACAAAAGATGCTTAAAGATGTCCTACACACAGACCCAGAAACATTATCATCACTATGAAAAAAGGTTAAAGCAGAAAATCTTCCAGTAAAGGCAAAAAGGAAATCCAAAGTAAACAGGAATTTTTATGTAAAAATGGCAGAGCCACATCGTTCGTTACTTATCAATAGTCACCTTGAATGTAAAGGGCCTCAACTTTCTAGTTAAAAGACACAGACTGGCTGAATGGATTAAAAAACAAAATCCATCTATTTGCTGCCTACAAGAAACACAACTCACCAACAAAGAAACAAGCGACTGAATGTGGAAGGAGAGAAAAATATTCCACACTAACAGAAACCAAAGCAGAGCTGTTACAGCCACCCTAATACCAAACAAAATAGACTTTAACACAAAAACTGTTAAAAGAGACAAAGAAGGGCATTATGTAATGATTAAGGGATCACTTTAATAGGAAGATGTAACTATTATAAATGTACATGCACCTAATTATAGAGCACCTGGCTATTTAAAAGAAATGTTGATGGATCTGAATGGAGACATACACTCCCATATAATAGTAATGGGGTACTTTAATACCCCATTTTCAGCCCACGAACAAATCAACCAGACAGAAATAAGCAAGGAAACAACAGTTAATCGATACTGTAGATCAAATTGACCTAACAGATTTCTACAGAACTTTTCATCCTACAGTTGCAGAATACACATTCTTGTCACCAGTGCACAGAACTTTCTCTAGGATAGACCATAGGCCAGTCCATAAAACAAGTCTTAGCAAATTCAAAAAAATCAAAATTATATCATGTTTCTCTGACCACAATGGAATGAAGCTGGAAATCAACAACTCAAGAGTCTCAAAAAAGAACATATGCAAACACATGGAGACTGAACAGCATGCTCTTGCATGGGCTATAGAAGAAATCAAAAGAGAAATCAAGATACTGCTGAGGAACAGGTTTTTTTTTCATACTATTTGTTGAAATCTTTACTTAGTATAAAGTTAATCTTCTGTATATAAATTTAACTGAAAACAGATCTTAGTAAAAAATAAGAATGATAATAATAATAGTAATAGGAGATGGAAGAAGGGTGGGAGTGGAGATGGGAAGGTGGGAAGAACCACCATCACTATGTTCTTAAAGTTGTATTTATGATATGAATGAAGTTTGTAGACCTTAAATAAAAAAGGTTTCTGGAGAGAAAAAAAGCCTGACTTTTATTCATACCCTGCCAGTTCTTCTTTATTGCAACAAAGGCGTGCTTCAAGAGTTTAGAACACTTGGCTGGCGCCGCGGCTCACTAGGCTAATCCTCTGCCTTGCTGCACCGGCACATTGGGTTCTAGTCCCAGTCAGGGTGCCAGATTCTGTCCCAGTTGCCCCTCTTCCAGGCCAGCTCTCTGCTGTGGCCAGGGAGTGCAGTGGAGGAGGGCCCAAGTCCTTGGGCCCTGCACCCCATGGGAAACCAAGATAAGTACCTGGCTCCTGCCATTGGATCAGCACGGTGCGCCGACTGCAGCACGCCGGCCGCGGCGGCCATTGGCGGGTGAACCAATGACAAAGGAAGACCTTTCTCTCTGTCTCTCTCTTTCTCACTGTCCACTCTGCCTGTCAAAAAAAAAGTTTAGAACACAAAGCTTTGCTGTTAATAAACAATCAGTGGGAAGAGCCTGAATTTTTGTAGGAGTTCAAAGTTTTCAGACAGGTAATTTAGACAGGTTATATGAGCTCTCATAACTTCTGTCAAATCTACTCAACTCTAAAGCAGTCATGGATAATATGTAATCAAATAAGCATGGCTGTGTTCTATTAAAACTTTATTGACAACAAAAAGCAAAGGGCTGGACGTAGCCTGTGGGCCATAGCTTATCAAGCCCTGTACTACTGAAGCAAGAACTTCTATGGAGGACACTTATTTGGAGCTTCACCTGCGACTACTAATGAATTTCAGTCTTTTTTATCAGTTAGAAATGCCTGCAGCTGCTAGTAACAGAAAACCCATTCAGCTGACTTACACAAATAGCAGTTCATTGTTCTCATATAACAAGGAGTGCAGTTGGGTGGTCACTGCCAGTGTTTTGGTTGCCCTCTCTCATTGCTTTCCTTGGACCAGGCTCTTCCCTTCACCATTCTAAACATGTTAGCTGATCCTCTCACATCTACCACTAGACGGTGGATTAAAGGGTGAAGGAATGGGCCAACAGCAATTTCCTCTTTTTATCAGAAAAGGAAAACTGTTCTGAAGAGTACATGTAACCCCACCAACAAAAGATTTCCAGATAAAGCTCACTGGATAGAACTGTGGAACATGGGTACCATTCCTTGGCAGAAACAAAACATGGTAAATCAGTTTTTTGCTTTGATAGCCTCTAGAGTAGAGCAGAACAAGAGGAAAAGTGCTGGGAATGGGAATCAAGACAGCCAATCCACACTGTTCTGTGGCACAGTGTTGGCAGGACGCTGTGGTGATGAGAAACGCACCATAGGGCAGATATTCAAGCATGTGCTGACACAGAACTATGACAGCCATCCCTGGTGAGATGGGGGTGCAGGTGTGTCTGTAGAGAAACTTGGACAATAACTCCACTGGTGCTTCCAATGGGCTCTGATGTTTTGGTGTTTTCTTCATATCAATAATAACCAGGTATCTACTAATCAATATTCTGATTGCCAAAATTTATGACCCAAAGAAGTATGAAAGGGAGAGTTTTGCTGCCTGACTGTGTATGAAGGTACGCAGCACTTTGTCCTGTCCTCATAAAAAGCAGTTCTCCACATAAAGGTAAGGGAGAGACATAAAATACCACATTAGATGGCTGAGATTCTGAGATTGGGGGTGCCTGAGGGTAGATACTTTTGGTATCTAGACTGCAGTTATTACAACATTGGCATAAAATGTGGGTTAACTTACTGATTACCTTTTCTTTTCTTAAAAAAAAGATTTTATTCATTTATTTGAGAGGTAGAGTTATAGACAGAGAGAGGAAGAGATGGACAGAGAGGTCTTCCATCCACTGGTTCACTCCCCAAATAGCCACAACAGCTGAAGCCAGGAGCTTCTTCAAGATCTCCCATGTGGGTACAGGGGGCCCAATCACTTGGGCCATCTTCTACTGCTTTCCCAGGCCACAGCAGAGAGCTGGACTGGAAGAGCAGCAGCAGGACATGAACCAGTGCCCAAATGGGATGCCAGAGCTACAGGTGGAAGCTTAGCCTACTACACCACAGCAGGGGCCCCTAATTACCTTTTCTTGAAGAAGCTGACCTGCTGTTTTAGAGGCCACAAGAGGTTTTGTCTTGAAAATGGTACAACACATGCCTTCAAACCACAGTCTCATAGCTTAACTCATTGTAATTTCCAGGCACTGGTTTTCTGTGAATATTCTACTAGTTCATGTTCAGAGAGAACTTTCAAAATAGTGAAACTGTTCTTTGGTGGATTTTTTTCAACAGAGAAAAAATAGAGAAGTTAAATTAAAAATAGGGGAATTTTCTGGAGGAGTCATGGAAGAAGAGGTATCCAACCATACAACCATGAACATATGCATATATAAAACCACCATATCTGAGCTACATTTTTATTTTCAGTGCAATGAAAAATACACTTGTGGTCATGAAGGTTTTACAATTTGGCCACAATTATATGGCCACAATTATATAAAGCCTGTTTTGAATAATGTGTTTTACTATCAAAACAAGCTCATTACTATCATTGTATTAAATTGGCATGGTAAGTGTATGGAGTAGGTAGGCCTGCCTATTTGTATTACAAGAAACTCCACAGAACAGGTAAACAATTTGCCTGAGATCTGATTCATACTGTTTCCTTGAGTCTTACAGCAATGGACTCATATTTTCTTTCAAAATACAGAAAATGGGTTCATTTCAGTTTCAAGATGATATAGCATCTCCATGCCATGCCAATTTCTTGCCACTTTTTGAGGCTTTTGAAATATTTACTAAAGGCTGACCTTGCAAATTGCTATCTAAGCATCTGTTTCCCCTTCCATTCTATACATGAAGGTAAATCAGAACTGGTTTTACCAGCTCTAATACACCTTGGCCGGGTCACCATGACAATAATGTGCTATCCTTTACAGAAGGAAACAAGCTGAGTTTCTGACTCTTCAAGTTCCAAATCCCTCAGACTAGGTGAAATCTCTTCCTTTTTAGCAGACAGAGAGGTAGTTAAAGGGGAGGTTTCACGTCTCAGCACAACACCTCAATGCAGAAATACTAAGGAAGAGGAGAAGTCCCAAGTGGGTAACAAGAGTAGGTGAGCCAGGTTTTAGAGTCCAGACATAGCTCAGAGACAAGCTGAACTGAACTGTCTTCAACTCCTTCCCAGAAAACACAACAATGCCTTAGGGGTGGCTGCCCTCCCAGGCTGCTCCTGGGCCTCCCCTGCCTAAGCCTGTCTTGCTAGCTGAGCCCCCGTTCTGCACATCCTATCCCCTCCTTTGTGTTTTCATGATCGTCCATCCAGCCCAATAATGCCAGCTTTTTGCATATTAAAACTTAATTTGTTTAAGGACAAACAGTTGGGGGCCTGCTTCGCCAAGGCTACAGTGACAGATCACAAGGGGGGCACATTGGCCTTGGGGGCTGCCAATTTGGCAGGTCCTCCTCTCCAAGGATACACAAGCTCACGAGCTGCTCACTGTCAGGATTCCAAAAGGCATTACCCTGAGCTCCAAGGTGGAGCTGTTTACCAATACGGTGATCTCTCCCCAGATGCCTTTGCTACTGCAGCTAATTAAGAGAACAATTAAGACTAAGGCAATCAGTCAAGTACACAGGCCTCAGTCATCTCCTCAGCTCTCAGATGCTGCACTGCTCCCAGAGGGCTGAACTGCATTCAGTCATTCAGAAAATGACAGGAAGAAGCTATTAAATATCTGAAAACCATAAAAACGCAATCATCCTGTTCTTTAGCTGAGCCACACCAGAGACCAATCCCAGCAACTTCAGAAACTTAGCAGTCCTCTTGAATTCACACACTCACAAATAAGAAGATTAATCGAAAAGAGCTCAAATCAAAATTTAATTATAATGTAGGGATAAGCAAGGTTGTGCTGGCCAGTTCCCTTCTTCTTCATCTTTATTCTTTCATATGACTGATCAATACCCTTTGTATCAGCCAAATGCATGACAAAGTCCATGGGGTGCCTTTAGAGAGGAAGTAACAGATTAAATATTGAACTAAACAATTTAATCTTCTCCTGAAGGATTTTTCAGATATTTGTAAAGGTAAATCCTATTAGGAGGAACAGTTTCCATGTCCTGGATTCTAGGGCCTCACTGGGAGAGGTTCATAAACACAGAGACATAAGACACTAAAGCAAAAGTTCTCTTAATAATATAGCAAACAGAGATCTGAAAAAAAAAGATTGTTCTTAGAAGGAAATTCATATGTATGTATGTTACACATTTTACAATTAATTTAGTAAACATATTGCAGAGTACTCTAAGATTTCTCCTAGTAGATATTGGCTTTATTGCTGAGTAAGCAGTTATTCTCTTTGAACATTCTCATAAGAGAAATGCATTTTTTTCATGACCTGGAGCGAAGAAGATTGATTACCTAAGGAAAAAAAGTGTCATAAACAATGTTATTACAAGTTTTAAAACAATCCAGGTAAGAAATGTGCAAATTGTGAATACACAATTCTCAAAAAAAGAAGAAATGCAAATTGGCCAACAAATGTATGAAAAAATGCTTAAGATCCATAGCCATCCGGGAAATGCAAACCAAAACCATGAGAAGGTATCACCTCATCCTTGTTGGAACATCTATGATCCAAAATACAGTAAGTCGCCAATGCTAGTATGTGCAGAAAGGAGAACTCTTACACATTGTTGGTGGGAATGTAAACTAGTACAGTCACTGAGAATAGTTTGGAGACTGCTTTAAAAACTAGCAATTGAACTGCCATATGATTCAGCAATCCCATCACTGGGTGTATATCTAAAAGACAAGAAATAACTGTATCAAAGAAATACCTGCTCTACCATGTACATTGCAACACTGTTCACAATAGCCAAGATGTAGAATCAAGCAAGGTATCAATCATCAGATGAATGGATAAAGAAATTGTGGTATATATGCACCATGAGATACTATCCAGCCATGAAAAGAATGAAACCCTGTCATTTACAGCAAAATGGAGGGATATGGGGATATCACGTTAAGTGAAATAAGCCAGACACAGAAAAATAAATACCACATGTTCTCCCTCATATGTGGAAGCTAAAAAACTCAATCTGCACATAGAATAGTGATTTCTAGAGGCAGGGGTGGAAGGACCAGAATGCGTTTGGAGGATGGGTAACAAACCAGAGTGAGACTGCAGAGTTATACAGCCTAGTTGGGTGACTACAGTGCACAAATAACCTACTTTCTATTTTATGAGCAAATGGAAATGCCCTAATCAGAAAATAATGTTAAGAAAATGTTAACTACCATGATTTGATCCAGACACATTCCAAACATGTATTGAAATGTCTCAGTGTGACCCTTAAATATGGACAGTTATTGTTAATTTTAAAAAATTTAAAGTTTTATTTAGTACCTACTATATGCCTTCTGGGGGCCATTGAAGGAGTAAATGGAAACTATTAAGATATTATATCCAAGTATGGACTTTGGAGTCACACGTGACTTCAAATTGACACTCTCCATATACTGGCTATGTGAATTCAGATGAAAGACATAATTGCTACCTGCGTTTCTCCATTTGTTAAGTGGAGTTGACTCTTTCTAGTTCAGGGACTTGTTTGAGTTTTAAAGCAGATAATGTTTGGAAAGTTCTTAAAAAGGGCTCAACACACAGTAAGTGCTCAATAAAATAATGTTGATGATAATGATTATTTAATAGCTGCTATCTGTAGATGGCTTGACCAGTTGTAATTTCTATATGTGATCTTACTGAGAAGTCAATGCAACTTTATGGAGTGAAAATTATTATTGTTCTCATTTTACAAATGAAGAATCAGATACTATGAATCAAGGCCTCTCATAGCAGTGAAGTATCAACTGACTCAAGTTTGAATTCACAAATGGCCTCAATTTTAGACTTTGGTTTCAATCTCCAAATGAGATGGTACTATTGCAAATAGAAACTAAGATCATTGAAAATGAACATCTTAACATTTAAACCCTGGGAGGACACACCTTTTCATGTCCTATGAATTGATATTTTTTTCTAAAATTTAAAATTATGTTGTGAGTAATGGAATCATGATGCATTGCTTATGCATTAACAAATATATTTGTTCTTATAATTATTTTAAACATGATGGTCTTTAACCTATTTTAGCCTTTTTTTTCATCTTTAATATATACTAAAAAGCCTCAGAAAAAAGAGCAAAGAGCATCCTGAGTGCCTTCCTGATTTCAAATGGATGCACCTAAATGCACTTGAGGAGCAGCACACTAACAGGCGCCATTACATAGTGCTTCCACATACAGACACCATAGCCAAGAAACAGCCCCAGGAACCTAGAGAATAGTAAAATACGGTAAATTAACTAGAAAAGGGTGAGCTTGGGGAATTTGTTGCCTTAGTTTTAAAATAAAATTTAAATACAAGTTTATATAACTTCACTCTTAATAATACCTATGTTTAACCACCAGCTTGCAAAGTTTCTAAAATCTAACCATGGGCTCCTACGAGGAAATAGGGTCAGCTGTAGCACATCGTGGACTTCAGAGCAGATTCTTCAATGTGCAAACCTGAATCTTGCAGCAAGTGCATGTATCAACATGGTGACAGAGAGAAATGATTTTGGATCTACTTATATATCTAAAAATAAGGGCCTCACTCCCAATCCAGGTGGGTTCTCCCTATACATCGCTCTCTCCATCTTCTCAACATGTCAGCCCGTATGTACAAACTCTTGTACTGCCTGCTACAGACCTTAGTGGGGAATGTACAAGATAAAAATTGCCCACATCCACATGCAGCTGAGGGCATAAGTGGCCTCCCCTTTGTTAGCTCTTTCCAGACCCAATCCAATATCAAAGATGAGTTGATAGCCAATGATGGGCTACTCCCCTCCTTACTTGGTACCAGAGATCAGAATCCTCCTTCAACCTTATTAAATGAAGTTTCTTCAATACTCAGAAATGGAATGACCAACATCCACTCAGACCAGGAAATTTTACATTTCTGTGTGCTCACAGGCACACATTCATACATAATACATTCAATCTAAAGAAACCTACTGTTTTGAGCTAAATATACTACTACTCTTCTGAAATGTATAGTATCTGTAGAATGATATGCTATAGTCATTTCCTAATATACAATGAGAGCCAAAAAAACATACTTTTTAAAGAAATAAACTCTGGCTTTGCCACATTTCTACCATACTTTAGTACTCCCTTGTTACTATTAAAATTTTTAAATTACCACCTCAAAATCCTTACAGCCAAACGACTACTATTGAAAAGGAATTATTAGTCCTATTTTTATTATTATTGCTTTTCCTTTCCTTGGAGATAGAAAACCCACTGATCGAAAATCAATTGTTCAGATCTCCACCGTGGCAAGGACAAACAAGTTCAAAATCTCTTCATTAACATTCCAAGTTTGAGAAATGCCCACAATGGACAAAAGCTGTAGGAATTTGGTAGGTGGGAAATGGACTCCACATTCTCCCTAATTCAAAATGATTTTGTAGTGAATTTTTCCAGGCAATTATCCCAAAATGTTATTTGATATCACTACTATTTTGAAAAGAAAAAATTAAGAAAGAAATAGCCACTAAATTTAGAAAGACATATATGATTTTCTATAGAATATCTTCATCTCTCAATGTACTGCAAATAGATTTTTTTAATATATCTAAAGAACCATTTGTCCCTATTTATAAGGTTTGATCTTCTAAGAAAGAATTTTTACACTCTCAAAAATGATGTTTTCACTCAAATAGGGTCAACTGACCACTAATGTTCTTCATTAAAAATCATCTAGGCCGGCGCCGCGGCTCACTAGGCTAATCCTCCGCCTAGCGGCGCCGGCACACCGGGTTCTAGTCCCGGTCGGGGCGCCGGATTCTGTCCCGGTTGCCCCTCTTCCAGGCTAGCCCTCTGCTGTGGCCAGGGAGTGCAGTGGAGGATGGCCCAGGTGCTTGGGCCCTGCACCCCATGGGAGACCAGGAAAAGCACCTGGATCCTGGCTCCTGCCATCGGATCAGCGCGGTGCGCCGGCCGCAGCGTGCCAGCCGTGGCGGCCATTGGAGGGTGAACCAACGGCAAAAGGAAGACCTTTCTCTCTGTCTCTCTCTCTCACTGTCCACTCTGCCTGTCAAAAATTAAAAAAAAAAAAAAGAATCATCTATAAAATTAGTCAAAAAAATTTTACAGATGGAAAGTAACTACACGAAACTGTTGAGCATTACTAACCATCAGGGAAATGCAAATTAATACCATGATGGGATATCACCATATACCTAGCAGAGCAGCTAAAATATTAAAATAGAGATAATACCCAATGCTTATAAGAATGTACAGAAACTAGATCTCTCATACATTCCTAGTAATAATGTAAAATGGCATAACCATGTTGGAAAACAGTTCAGCAATTTATTTAAAAATTAAACAAACACTTATCATGTAACTCAAACATATTTATGCACATTTAGACTAGAGAAATAAAAATTTATTTTTACATAAATGTCTATACAAATTCCTTCACAGCAGCTTTTAATTGTAATAGCCAAAAGCCAAAAATAATCAAAATATCCTGTCATAGGCAACAAAAAGTGGCACATTCATGGCTTGAAGAAGGCATTTTTCTAAGTAAAAAAATGCTATTTCAAAAGTCATATATCAGATATGTGGCATGAGCAGGGACACCACATATGAATCCCACAGAAGGGGGCTGAAGGAAACTCAGATTCTGAGAAAGAGGGCACCCAGCAACCTGTGGGAAGAAGGCACCATCTTAACACCAGTAGGGCTGCAGTAGCTCAGACAACCAGGGGATTCTATTAAAAGGGAAAATCCACATTCCTTATGGACTTTGAGTCTGGCTGGGAGGATTGACAGGGAGCTGAGCACCCATTTAGGACTGCGAAGTTCCCCCATCCTCTCTACCTACCACAGCCTCCAGGGCTCAAACTGCCAAGTTGGAGCACTCACAAGCAACTGGCTCTTAAAAACAACTCTGCTCTGTCTGTAAACAGGGCAGGCTTGTAGGGTGCAGAGAGGACCCACTGTACCCAGTGACTGTGAAAGGCTTGCACACTGTGACTGTGGGAATCCTGGGACTGCGTGGTAGGGTGTGGAGTGTAGCTTAGACTCTGGTCAATTACTGTGTAGGGCACCAGGGGAACAGAGCTCCCTGAAGGCCTGGTGTGGGTCACTGCAGAGGGTTCCATGCTCACACTGAAGATTATACAGATCATTCGTCTGGTTCATGAGCCAGCGTTGGTGAGGATTGTACCCACTGTGGGATAACCCTAGGCATAGATCACCTAAGAGAGGAGCTGAATTACGATTACACCAACAGACATGGTCATACCTTCCCATTGCTGACAGTAGAGGAGATCTACCATACCCAACTGGGGTGTCATCCTGGATTCTCTTCCCATCATTGTAGCACTGACCCAAGCTCCCTGACTACACCCAGTACATGCCTGAAGGAGCAGACACTCCACTAAGTCACAGAGGTGTAGTTCAAAGATAAACCCATCACTAGAGAAAACCAACAAGTGTTTCCACAAAGGCCTGAAAATAAATGCAGATACAAGAAACAAGAATGAAGAACACAACAGTACTTCAATATTAGGAAGTGAAGACAAAGATTGGTACAGTGTCTGAAAAGGAATTCAAAAAATGATCATAAGATTAATCAGAAACAATGAAAAGCAAATTCATGAGTTAAAATCATATATGACATGGATGAAAAATTTTCCCATGAGATAGAGATTTTGAAGAGAAATCAAATTGGAATATTAGAAATGAAAAATTTGTCAAATAAATAAATATAATATAAAGCCTTAACAACAGACTTGGTGAGCAGAAGAAATCATATCCATGCTAGAAGACAAATCTTTGGAAATCTTTGTCAGAACAAAAACAACAACAACAAAAAAAAAAAAAAAAAAAAAAAAAAAAAACAAGAAGAAATTAGAAAACTTAGAAACACTGTTGGAAGCCGGCGCCGTGGCTCAATAGGCTAATCCTCCACCTTGCGGCGCCGGCACACCGGGTTCTAGTCCCGGTCGGGGCGCCGGATTCTGTCCCGGTTGCCCCTCTTCCAGGCCAGCTCTCTGCTATGGCCAGGGAGTGCAGTGGAGGATGGCCCAGGTGCTTGGGCCCTGCACCCCATGGGAGACCAGGAAAAGCACCTGGATCCTGGCTCCTGCCATCGGATCAGCGCGGTGCGCCGGCTGCAGCGGCAGCCATTGGAGGGTGAACCAACGGCAAAGGAAGACCTTTCTCTCTCTGTCTCTCTCTCACTGTCCACTCTGCCTGTCAAAAAAAGAAAAAAAAAAAAAGAAACACTGTTGGAGATTTATAGGGTATTATCAAATGACCCAACATACAGGTATTAGGAGTTCCTGAAGGTATGGAAACAAAGAGTGGATTAGAAGGCCTATTTAGTGAAATAATTATGGAAAATTCCCTAATTTAGAGAAAGGAAGGGATGTCCAAATACAGGAAGCACAGAGAACTCCTAATAGACATGAACAGAAAAGATCTTCACCACAACACACTATATTCAAACTCTCTATAATAAAACATAAAAGATTATACAAAATGTTCACAAGATAAACACCAGATCACTTTCAGAGAATCTCCAATTAGACACACAGCTGATTTCTCATCAGAAACCCTACAGGCTAGGAGAGAATGGTAAGATATATTCCAAGTTTTAAGAGAAAAGCAACTCTCAACTCAGATTACTGTACCCTGCAAAGCTCTCATTTATGAATGAAGATGCAATAAAGACCTTCCATAACAAAGAGAAATTGAAAGAATTTGTCACTACTTGTCCAGCCTCACAAATGATGTTTGAGGGTGTGCTACACACAGAAACACAGATAGTCATCACTATAAAAGATTGTGAAAAGTGAAAATTTCCTAGCAAATTACAAATGAAATCCAAATTAAACAATAGGAATATTTATAGAAAAATGGCAAGGCCAAGTCATTACTTACAAAAGTAAACTTGAATGTAAATGGCCTAAATTTTCCATTTAAAAGAAACAGAATGGCTGAATGGATTAAAAAACAAGAAACACAGCTCACCAACAAAAACATACAGACTGAAAGTGAAAGGATAGAAAATGGAATTCCATGATAATGGAAAGAAAAATAAGGAGATGTAGCCATCCTAGTTTCAAACAAAATAGACTATAACACAAAATCTATTGAAAGAGAGAGACAGAGAGAAAAGTCTTCCTTCCACTCGTTCACCCCCCAAATGGCCACTACTGCTGGTGCGCTGCACTGATCTGAAGCCAGGAGCCAGGTGCTTCCTCCTGGTCTCCCATGTGGGTGCAGGGCCCAAGCACTTGGACCATCCTCCACTGCCTTCCCGGGCCACAGCAGAGAGCTGGACTGGAAGAGGAGCAACCAGGACAGAATTCAGCGCCCCAACTGGGACTAGAACCCAGTGTGTCAGTGCTGCAGGTGGAGGATTAACCTAGGGCATTTTGTATTGATTAAGTGATCAATTCAAAAGGAAGATGTGACTAAAGTAAACATATATGCATCAAATTACAGGGTGCCTGGCTATTTAAAACAAATGTTAATGGAACTAAAAGGAGACATAGACTCCAATACAATAGTAATAGGGATTTTAATACCCCAGTTTCATCAATGGACAGATCAACTAGACAGAAAATCAACACAGAAACAACAAAGAAAATCACACTATAGACCAAATAGACCTGACATGTACAGAACCTTTCAACCCACAACTGAAAATAGATGTTCTTCTCATCAGTGCATGAAATTTTGTCTAGGACAGACCATATGCTAGGCCATAAAGCAAGTCTTAGCATATTCAAAAAAATTGAAATCATACCATGTATCTTTTAAAACCATAATGAAGTGAAGATAGAAATTAACAAACTATGAATCTCTAGAACATATGTGAACCCATGTAGTCTGAAAAACACACTCCTGAATGAACTGTGGGATATATAAGAAATCAAAAATTCCCTGGAAATGAAGATGACAATATAACATATCAAAACTTATGGGATACAGCAAAAGCACTGTTTAGAGGGAAGCTTATAGCAGTTAGTACCTACATCAACTAATTGGAAAGGTATTAAGTATAAGAGCTATCAGTGCATCTCTAAGACCTAGAAAAACAACAACAAATGAAACACAAAATTAGGAGCAAAGAAATATTTAAAATTAGAAAAGAATTAAAATTGAAACAAAAATAAGATGTTTTTAAACAAATTTAAAAATTGATATAACATTGGCCCAAATAACAAAACAAAGAGAGAGAAGACCCAGATTAATAAAATCAGAGATGAAAAAGAAGATTTAACAACGGATATCACCAGCACCATGGCTCACTTGGTTAATCCTCCACCTGCGGTGCTGGCACCCCAGGTTCTAGTCCTGGTTGGGGTGCCAGATTCTGTCCTGGTTGCTCCTTTTACAGTCCAGCTCTCTGCTGTGGCCTGGGAAGGCAGTGTAGGATGGCCCAAATGCTTGGGCCCTGCACTCACATGGGAGACCAGGAGGAAGCACCTGGCTCCTGGTTTCGGATCAGTGCAGCGCACTGGCTGTCGCAGCCATTTGGGGGGCTGAACCAACGGAAGGAAGACCTTTCTCTCTGTCTCTCTCTCTCACTAACTCTGCCTGTGGGGGGAAAAAAAACAATGGATATCACAGAAATAAAATGAGTCTTCAGGAATTACCTTAAACAGCTATATATCAAACAAATTAGAAAATCTAGATGAAACGGATAGTTCCTAGACACATACAATCTACCAAAATTGAATCATGAAGACATAGAAAACCTAAACAGAACAATAATCAAGATGAAGATTAGTCAATAATGAAGACCCTCCCCACAAAGAAAATCCCAGGTTGGATGGCTTTCCTGCTGAATTCTACCAGACTTTTAAGGAAGAACTGATTCCAATTATTTCCAAACTATTCAAAACAACTGAAAGGGAGGGAATACTCCCAAAATCCTTCTATAAGGTCAGCATCACCTTACTTCCTAAACCAGAAAAAGACACAAAAGAGAAAGAGAACTATAGACCAATATCCTGGTGAACACAGATGCAAAAATCCTCAAAACACTAAGTAATTGAATCCAACAACATATCAAAAAGATCATTCACCCAGACCAAGTAGGATTTACCCCTGCTATGCAAGGATGGATCAACATACGCAAATAAGTAAGTGTGATATACCACATTAACAAACTGAAAACAAGTAATATATAATTATTTCAATATAAGCAGAGAAAGCATTTGATAAAATAAAACATCCTTTTATTATGAAAACCTTAAGCGAATTGGATATAGAAGGAACATTCTTTAATACAATCAATGCAAGACATGATAAACCCACAGCCAGCATCACACTGAATCAGGAAAAGCTGGAAGCATTTCCACTAAGATCTGGAACCAGACAAGCATGTTCACTTTCACCATTGCTATTCAATATGGTTCTGGAGGTTTTAGCCACAACCACTAGGAAAGAAAAATAAATCAAAAAGATATAAATTGGAAGGAAGGAAGTCAAATTACCCTTGCTTACAGATGATATGAATGTATGTATGTATACACACACACACACATATTTGCAGGATACAAAACTGACACAAAAAAAGCAATAGCCTTTGTATACAGAGACAATGCCATGGCTGAGGAAGAACTCCTTTTTTTTTTTTTTTTTTTGAGGATGGTACATTTAGTGTTTATTTTATTTTATTTTTTTACAGGCAGAGTGGACAGTGAGAGAGAGAGAGAGACAGAGAGAAAGGTCTTCCTTTGCCGTTGGTTCACCCTCCAATGGCCACCGTGGCCGGCACGCTGTGGCCGGCACAGTGCGCTGATCCAAAGCCGGGAGCCAGGTGCTTCTCTTGGTCTCCCATGGGGTGCAGGGCCCAAGCACTTGGGCCATCCTCCACTGCACTCCCTGGCCACAGCAGAGGGCTGGCCTGGAAGAGGGGCAACTGAGACAGAATCCGGCGCCCCAACCGGGACTAGAACCCGGTGTGCCGGCGCTGCTAGGCGGAGGATTAACCTATTGAGCCGCGGCGCCGGCCAGGAAGAACTTCTAATATAAGGTCCATTTACAATAGCTACAGAAAATTTACACACCTTGGAATAAATGTAACCAAGGATGTGAAATAGCTTTATTATGATCATTACAAAACGTAAATGAAAGAAATAGAAGATGACATAAAAACACACACAAAAAATCTTTCATGTCCTGGACTAGAAGAATTAATACCAAACCGTCCATACTTTCAAAAGCAATTTAGAGATTCAACATGGTCTCAAAATACCTATGATATGCTTCTCAGATCTAGAAAAAAATTACCTAAAAATGCTTATGCAAACACAAGAGACCCCAAATAGGTAAAGGCATCTTAAGCAACAAAACACATCTGGAGGCATCACAATACCAGATTTCAAGATATACTACAGGAAAGTTACAATCAAAACAGCCTGGAACTGGCACAAAAATATACATGTAGACCAGTGGAGCAGAACAGAAATCAATACATACAGCTCAAACAACTAATCTTTGACAAAGGAGGTAAAATCAATCCCTGGAGAAAGTACAGTATTCAACAAATGGTGCTGGGAAAACTGGATCTCTCCATGCAGAAGTGTGACACAAGACCCCTACCTTACACTTTAGACAAAAATCAACTCAAAACGGATCAAGTATCTCAATCTATAACCTATTACAATAACATTAGTAGAGAAGAACACTGGTAAAACTCTTTAAGACATTAACATATGCAAAAACATCTTGGTAAAGACCCCAGAAGCAGAGGCAATCAAAGCAAACAGAGAGAAATGGGGTTATATCAAGAAATTTTTACACTGCAAAGGAAATAATCAAAAAAGTGATGAGGCTACCAACAGAATGAGAGAAAATATTTGCAAACTATGAAACTGATAAAAGATTAATATCCAGAATCTCTAAAGAACTCAAGAAACTCAACAACAACAAAACAAACCATCCAGTTAGGGAGTGGGTAAAGAACTTGAGCAGGCATTTTTCAAAAGAGGAAATTCAAATGGCCAACAAACACATGAAAAATGCTCAGTATCTCTAGTCATCAGGGAAATGCAAATCCAAACCACAATGAGGTTTCACCTCACCAGTTAAAGTGGCTCTCTTACACAAATAAGCAAGCAAGAACATGGGGAAAAAGGTTTCCTAATCCACTGTTGGTGGGAATGCAAACCAGTACAGCCATTGTAGAAAACTGTGTGGGGACTCCTCAAAAAGCTGAAAGCAAAGCCACCAAATGCCCCAGCCATCCCAATCCTGGGATTTTACCCAAATGAAATGAAATCAGCGTTTGAAAGAGCTATCCGTACCCCTTGTTTACTGCAGCTCAATTCACAATAGTTAAGGTATGGAATCAACCCAGATCCTCACCAACCAATGATTGGATAAAGAAAATGTAGTGTATATACACTATGGAATATTACTCGGCCATAAAAAAGAATGAAATCCAGATGCTCACAACAAGATGGATGCTGCTAGAAACCATTATGCTTAATGAAATAAGCTAATCACAAAAAGACAAATATCACATGTTTTCCCTGATCAGTGGTAACAGAGTACAAATAAATGTAATGTATAATTACTTGGAGTGCAATCTGTGCAAAATTATTCCTGTGCATAAACTGTTGAGAGGAAATAGCTTAACATCTGAATTAACTTGACTATTACTTTGTAACCACCCAGGAAATATTTAGATGTTACATTATCCTTGGTTCCATTTCATTAAAAAATTATGAATGACTAATTGATAAAATAAAACTATAGGTGAAATGGTCATTTTTCCATTCAATTATTGTTTATAGCCATTGTCTATATTCCCACTATGGTCATTTTTATTTTGACTTGTTTTACTTCTTATTGGGTGATATATTAAGCCTTTTCACTACAATGGGAGAACTGATTGGAAAATAAAAAATTCTTGTGACTTTATTAAGAGAGAGAGAGAGAGAGAGAGAGAGAGAATCATCCCTACCTACCATTCAAAGAAATATTGAATGAAAAGGGTACAAGAAAAGAATGTCTTCATGGGGCTGGAGCCATGGCTCACTTAGTTAATCCTCTGCCTGCGGCACCAGCATCGCATATGGGCACCGGCTCTAGTCCCAGTTGCTCCTCTTCCAGTCCAGGTCTCTGCTGTGGCCCGGGAGGGCAGTGGAGGATGGCCCAAGTGCTTGGGCCCTGCACCCGCATGGGAGACCAGGAGAAGCACCTGGCTCCTGGCTTTGGATCAGCACAGCACCAGCCATAACAGCCATTTGTGGGGGTGAACCAACGGAAGGAAGACCTTTCTCTCTCTCTGTCTATAACTCTGTCAAATTAAAAAAAAAAAAAAGCCTTCTACAGCAAAAGGGAATCATTTTGTGAGACAGTTAATGAACTTTCCAGAGTTATAAGGACTTTCCTTATATTTAATATTTTCATATTTTTTAAAGATTTATTTATTTGAAAGGCAGACTGACAGAGAGTGAAAGAGGCAAGGGGTGGTGGTGGAAGACTTTGTACAAACTGGTTCACTTCCCAAATAACAGCAATAGCCAGGTCCAGACCAGACTGAAACCAAGAGCCCAGAACTTCAGCTGATCTCCCACGTGGGTGGCAGGGGTTCAAGGACTTGGGTCATTTTATTCTGCCTTCTCAGGTCCATTAGCAGGAAGCTGGATTGCTGGCAGAGTAGCTAGGACTCAAACCAGCACTGCAATGTAGTTAAAGTGGCAGCTTAATCTGTTGTTGCACAACACTGGCCCTTATAGTTTAAAACAGGTTGTTTAGAAATTAGACAGAAATGTCAAGGGAACCTAAAGTGATGAGTGTCTATAAAGATCTAAATGTTCCAGCAATTCTTGAATAGTAGAGAGAGGAAAGAAATGCTCCTGTATATGTATTTTTTCTAACTTATCCCTTTTCTACCACCAATACACAGAATCTCTCTGGGCAGCCTTGCCTCTTAAAACCGAATTTCTAGTCTTCACATCACACACAAAGCAATTCAGTGGTAAAAAATGTCAATCGAGAGTATATTTAGGCAAGCTACTCTATTTACTAATAAATTATAAACTGAGTTCATCCAGTTGTTTTAAAATATCTAGTTGTTTAACTGAATGTAATGTTGGTACTCATTTAAACATTTAGAAATTCAAAGAATTAGAGGAATTATCTGTGTAATTTTTGCCAAAGAATAATTCACTTTGGGGATTGTTACCTGGATGCTGCTACAAAAGGAATGGTCTTGATATGCAGCTTCTCTTACCTAACCTGAAAGATAAGTCCATGGAAGTTTTAAGCAAAAAAGAAATTTCTAACAGGAACACGCTTATCATTACAAACTTTGGTTTTGGAGTTTAATGAGATTTGGTGAAAACTGGACATCCACACAGCCAATGTGCATTTTCTTCCAGTATTTAGTCGGCTAATCCATTCTACATATTTTCTAAAAATAACAAAACAAAGATGAAAATTAGGTGCCAAAACAAGGGTATAGTATTTGAATTTCATTCAGCCTCATATCTCAGAATGTCCAGGTGTGAGGTTCCCAGGGTGTTTATAAGTATGTTTGTACAGGGAAGATAACAGAGAAATTAAGAGAATCTAGAATCAGCCCAGGGATTCAAGGGTGGACCCAGTACTAACCTGTGTTTTATCCCACACCTAAATTATGATTAAGAACAACTTCAAAATTATACCTCTTAAAATCTCTGTTTCCCAATAATTAGTATTCTCCCTCAATTTTGCTGTTTGAGTCAGTGTAACTATCTCTTCTTTCATAAAGTCAAAACCTTGAAGTTTTCCTTGGAACGCCTCTCTCCCTCTCTCCTCTGTACTTTGACCTCTTACCACTTCTTAGCATTATTTATTTAAATTATTCCTTGGGTTTATTCCTGTCTCACCATTTCTGTGACCAACTGTTTAGTCACACCTGAGTGAGGCAACCTCATACCTGGTTTCCATGGCTCCAGCCTCTACCACACCAAATCAGAGGGCACACATCCCATTTAGACCAAATCCTAAAACCCTCAAGTATTTTTGGATGTAGAATCCATAAATTTTCCAGTTTAAATCCCCATCTCCTGCTTTCAGTATTCTTATATCCCCAATTAGGGAAACATGTCTAAATATTCCCCAATCTCCATTTTCTTCTTCCTTTAACAACAGAGCTGTTATTATTGCTAGGCACATCACTACCTGAATAAAGACTAATTTTACCAGACACCTTTGCAACGAGGTGTACTCCGGCAATTAAATTCTGCCCAACATGATAGAAATAGAAGTGTTACTGGCAACCTTTAGGCTACGCCCTCATAACGAAGGTAGGCACTGGCATTCCACTTTTGTTCTTTACACTGACCGCTGCAGGTGTGATGGCCACACCAGGAGCAGCTATATTAGACACAGAAATGGAAGTTACATATAGGGGACAGTAGAACCATTCCACCATCCTAACTAGCTCTCTACTTCAGATTAAGAAGAGAAGCAGGCTGGCGCCATGGCTGACTTGGTTAATCCTCCACCTGCTGCACTGGTACCCCGGGTTCTAGTCCCGGTTGGGGCGCTAGTTCTGTCCCAGTTGCTTCTCTTCCAGTCCAGCTCTTTGCTGTGGCCCAGGAGGGCAGTGGAGGATGGCCCAAGTGCTTGGGCCCTGCACCTGCATGGGAGACCAGGAGGAAGCACCTGGCTCCTGCCTTCGGATCAATGCAGCGCATAGCGGCCATTTGGGGGGTGAACCAACAGAAGGAAGACCTTTCTCTCTATCTTTCTCTCTCTCACTGTTTAACTCTGCCTGTCAAAAAAAAAAAAAAGAGAGAGAGAGAGAGAGAGAGAGAAAGAGACAGAAACAAACCTCTATGCACACTCAGTCAATTCCTTAATATACCAATGTATACTATATCCTCAATTGTTTAAGTAGTACTCATTTTTTGAAGATTTATTTATTTATTTATTTATAAGTCAGAGTTACACAAAGAGAGGAGAGAAAGAGAGAGAGAGAGAGAGGTCTTCCATCCACTGGTTCACTCCCCAATTGGCCGTAACAGCTGGAGCTGTGCTGATCAGAACTCAGGAACTTCTGGGTCTCCCACACAGGTGCAGGGGCCCAAGGACTTGGGCTACCTCTACTATTTCCCAGGCCATAGCAGAGAGCTGGATCAGAAGTGGAACAGCTGGGACTCGAATCAGCACCCACATGGGATGCTGGCTGGCGGCGGCCTTACCTGCTACACCGCAGTGCTGGCCCCAAATGGTACTCATTTTCTAGATTTTTATGTATAAAAAAAAAAAAACAGAGAAAATAGAAGGATGACCTTGATTTTTCACTCAAAATCCCATTTACTTATGGCACACAGCCCAACACACAACAGCAATAAGAAAATAATCATAATTATAAATCACTTTTTTAAAAATTTCTGGATAAAATAAAAATATTCTGGGGGCAGTGCTATGGCATAGCGGGTGAAGCCACTGCCTGCAGCACCAGCATCCCATATGATTACCAGTTAGCGTATCTGCTGCTCCATGACAGATCCAGCTCCCTGCTGATGTGCTGGGGAAGGCAGCAAAAGATGGCCCAAGTGATTGGGCTTGTTCACCCTTGTGAGAGATCTGGAAGAAATTCCCGACTCCTGGCTTAGGACTGCCCCAGCTCCAGCCACTGTGGCCATTTGGGGAATGAACTAGAAAATGGGAGATTTCTCTCCCCCACCCCCATCCTCCCTCTTTTTCCTTCCCTCTTCCTTCCCCCTCTCACTCTAGCTTTTGAAAAAATAAATCTTTAAAAAAACGAGAATATTCTGGAGTAGCCAATCAAGATATTAGTTAAGACAACTGCACTCAATATCAGAACGCCTGGGTTCAAGCCTCGATCTAATGCCCAATTCCAGCTCCCTGATAAGGGAGACCCTGGGAAGCAGTGGTGATGACTCAAGTACTTCATTCTCTGCCACTAACATGGGAGAGCTGGATTGATTTCCCAGCTCCTGGCCTTGACCCTGACCAAATCCTAGCAATTGCAGTTACTTGGGGAGAAAATCAGCAAATAAGAGCTTACTCTCTTCTCTCTCTACATCTTTAATAAACAAAATTTTTAAGTAATTCATTTCAAATATTTCATTTTGCATGAAGAGTCCTAATAACACCTACATTTTGTCTTGTCAGTGGTCAATGGTTTAGGCGGGGATGCTGCTGGACCTTGGATGGAGCGAGGATGTTCATCAGTGAGTTCTGCAAGTACAATTCGGTTCAGAGTTTGAGTTTTCTTGACATTCATCACAAAAACCACAAATGCAATGTGGAAAGGAAAGGATACAGTCAGCTAGGAGACTTCAAGAAAAGTCATAAAAGTAAATTTCATGTTCTCACATCTTACTTGCTAACATATATATTATACTCCACCCTCACAATCTCAGGGGACAAGGCATTTCACTGCCACTGGAATCCATGGAGAAATTAGTTTGGACCACATTGGTCCATTTCATAGAGACGCTACTGCTCCCACTACTATGTAACAGGTTGTATGGAAATGGACAATTAAAAGAAGTTACTCCTTGACAAGTATTTTTTTTTTCAAAGCTCAAAATCTCGGGAAATCCAGCTACCCATGCCAGAGTTCCCACAGAGGCCCTGATTGTATTCCTAACCTCCCTCACCTATATAACCATATCTTGGCATTATCTTTCCTCTGTAGGAGAAACACTGTTTTCTACTGTTGCCTCTAGGTCTGGAGGGACAATGGAAGAAACTGCACAGGGAACTGAGGCATGTGGTGGGAGCTGCATCCATGAGAGAAGCGGTGTTGCTGCCAGGACACTGCAGGAGGCCATGGGAGGAGGAGCAATTCCCTGGCTTTTCCCCACTGCTGCACTTAAATCTTTTGCCACTGCCTCTCACTGGCCAAATCAATCTGGAAGCCAAAGAACAAAGAACTCTAGGAAGAAATGCAGCCTTCCGCATTTCAGAACAGAGCAAGAAAAGGCAGGGAATGTTCTGAGAACAATCAAGCAGTTAGATTCCACAGTCTATCACGCTCTGCAGAGAAGAAAACAGAGACTCAGAGAACGCCACTGCTTTGCTCGAAATCACCCAACCAGAAGTGGCGACCTAGAATTTCTTTAACTACAAACCAGTTCCATAAATTTTTTTTATAGAATGTGATTTTCTCTTCCAACAAACAAGAAAGGAGTGGTAAGCTATCTACTTGCTTGGGCTATTATAACTGCCTCCCATCTGCTCTTCCTGCTTTCACTGAATGTCCTCCAAAGTGGTATATGTAAAGCAGCACTCACTTAGGAAGTCCTAAGCTCTGAAAGGGATTGTCCTAAGACCCCTTACTAAGAAAACTGCCATGTTCCCATACCCCCCCTCTCCACAGTCCTAAGCTCCAGGGCCTTCTTCCACTCCTTGCCCTCTCACCACACAGAACAGCAATCATCTGTTGCTGGTCTCCCCTCGGACTTACAGGAACCAATTCTCAGTCACCCTGATGTTCTAAGAAACTGACACAATGCCCCACACATTGTCAGTGCTCTTAAGTGCATGAACACACGAGTGAATGTAACTGAAGAATTCAAAATTGAGCTGCTCATCTGGTGCTAAGTCTCTGAAGACGGTGAGATGCTCCAACCCACAGGTGAGAGAGGCTGGGAGAAAGGGTATTTATTCATTGAGTTCCACTGTTTCAGCTTTGGTGTCTAGATTTACAATCACCAAAGCACAAGGTCATTGGAGCCCTGCCTTTTCATTTCCTAACATGGGTGAGAAGGTTGAGCACATATGAACAGCTGCTTAGATGGAGAATCCATGCAGATGCTTTAGAAACATAATTGGACAACAAAGCCCCATTTTAACACTTTCTCTACAGGGATATACAAGTGGCATTTTTGGGCCCACAACAATTTCAAAAGTGTGGTACTGGGGAATAGTCTATGTAATCATAAAATTACACTGGAGATAAGATTTAATTATCATTTTCACCTTTCCAAACACCTTTCATAAAGTAATGCTTCAAAGCTTTGCAAGAAAGAATATTACCCTTAAAGTGATAACACACAACAATGAAAGCACAAGACCAGCTTTTTTTTGTTTTTGTTTTTGTTTTTTTTTTTTTTTTTTTTTTTTTTTTTGACAGGCAGAGTTAGACAGTGAGAGAGAGAGAGAGAGAGAAAGGTCTTCCTTCCATTGGTTCACTTCCCTAACGGCTGCTACGGCCGGCGCACTGCGCCGATCTGAAGCCAAGAGCCAGGTGCTTCCTCCTGGTCTCCCATGCAGGTGCAGGGCCCAAGGACCTGAGCCATCCTCCACTGCCTTCCAGGGCCACAGCAGAGAGATGGACTGGAAGAGGAGCAACCGGGACAGAATCCGGCGCCCCGACCCAGACTAGAACCTGGGGTGCCGGCGCCACAGGCAGAGGATTAGCCTAGTGAGCCGTGGTGCTGGCCAAGACCAGCTTTCATAAGAGCTTACATTCAGGAGTATCATGCAGAATTATAGCAGGTGACTGCTATCTAAGTGAGTACACAGGGAATGCCACTGAAAAACCAAATGAGCGCCATTTCCTAAGAGATCTTTCCGTTTTCACCATACAGCGAGCTTACAAAGACTGTTGCTAGCAAAATAAGCAGGCACTGATCACAAATTCCTCAATATCACTACATTTTTACCATAAATCACAATGCAGCAAGCATTGTCATTGATAGAGATGTGCAGGATAGAGGGCAAGAGAAGGCGAAGGGTCTGTCATGTCTTCTAAGGATGGGACCCTTGAGATGACAACAGCTACTTGAAAATCACTGTTATCCAACCTGGATGTGGATGTAAGATTAAACTTCATGTGCTATGTTTGTAAACTTTTGACCAGCTTAAAAAGTGATCAACAAATGTCAAAGTTGTGAACAGTAAGGAAAAGCTGAGCAAATGAAGCATAGAGGAGGCTGAGCACCCATTCATGCTCTAGGGAGCTCCTTTACCCCTTTCAGATCTGAAGATGCAAAACTATGGCCCCACCTTTGAAGGAAAGAGCAAGTCCTCACCACACCCCAAAACTTCTGCCACCTTGGTCTTAGACTTCTCAGTCTCCAGAACTGTGAGGAATTCATTTCTATCAGCAGCCTGAATGGACTGAGACAATGACTAAGTGTAGCCTGGTCTTCTGCACTGGATTCTGCACCACAGAAAGGATGTCACTGGAGACACTGATGAAATCGAGAGTTTAGTTAACATGTATGTTTTTGTTTTGACAAATGGCCGTGCTCATATAAGATGTTCACATCAAAGGAAGCTGAGTAAAAGTTATATAAGAACTCTTGGCTGGCGCCGCAGCTCACTGGGCTAATCCTCTGCCTTGTGGCGCCAGCACACCGGGTTCAAGTCCCAGTCAGGGCGCCGGATTCTGTCCCAGTTGCCCCTCTTCCAGGCCAGCTCTCTGCTGTGGCCAGAGAGTGCAGTGGAGGATGGCCCAAGTGCTTGGGCCCTGCACCCCATGGGAGACCAGGATAAGTACCTGGCTCCTGCCATCGGATCAGCGCTGTGCGCTGGCCACAGCACGGCGGCTGCGGCGGCCATTGAAGGGTGAACCAACGGCAAAGGAAGACCTTTCTCTCTGTCTCTCTCTCTCACTGTCCACTCTGCCTGTCAAAAAAAAAAAAAAAAACTCTCCATAATCCCGATAACTTTTCTAAATCTAAAATTATTTCAAAATCAAGTTTACTTTTAAGAAAGGTTAGATGAGATGCGGAGTCTCTTGGCTCTTCTGGTAGTTTTATCGCTTGGGCAATGGCAAAAACGATCCCCTGTCCTCCCTATTCCCCTGCCCCTGCTTCAATGTCAGCATCGCCCATTGCCCAGGCCCAGCTGGCAACAACACACAGGAGCCCACTGCCACACACACCACAGGGCAGCCTCTTGAGAACTCCAGGGAGGGCAGAGAGGAGTGGAGAACGATCTGGAGGTATACAGTACCCAGCCTCCTCGTTCTGTTGCCTTCCTCGTCCTCACTTTTCATTACTATTATACTTGTTTAATAATAATGCGAATCTCTTCATGGCTCACTTGTAGAATTTCTCTGAATCTAGTACAGCCAAATCATTTTGCATATTGTAAACCCTTTGATAGAGATCAAACCACACTCTTGACAAGATGCCATCACTTCTAGAAAAAGAAAAGCACAATTTGTCAAACAGCTCAGGCTAGCAACATGCAGAAGCTTCCGTGTGCTTTCAGCTATAAGGTAGGCTTGGAAAGGCTGTACCCAGATTTCCTAAGTGGCCTCACCTGGCTTCAAATAATAGCCTTCTTCCATCTTTTAAGTCATGTTTCATATTCCCTTCATCTGTGAAATCCTTTAAAGAAGCAAATACTTCTCTCCAGAGACAGAGAGGAGAGACAGGACAGAGGAATGATGAAATACCATTGGAGCACAAAAGGAAGAAGTGCCGATTTCTGCAGACTTTTGAAGCTTAGAGATTCACCAGATTTGAATTATTTTCCTTATGTTCATCACCTTTGGATTTTTAATTATGTGTAACAAAAATTCCAAAATTGTTAAAGTATATATAGCATTACAAAGAGCAGAGTGGGACTCACAGTTGAATTTGGCAGGCTGGTACCGCGGCTCACTAGGCTAATCCTCTGCCTGTGGCGCCGGTACCCCAGGTTCTAGTCCCGGTCGGGGTGCCGGATTCTGTCCCAGTTGTTCCTCTTCCAGTCCAGCTCTCTGCTGTGGCCTGGGAAGGCAGTGGAGGATGGCCCAAGTACTTGGGCCTCTGCACCCGCATGGAAGACCAGGACGAAGTACCTGGCTCCTAGCCTTGGATCGGCACATCGCTCCAGCTGTAGCAGCCATTAGGGAAGTGAACCAACGGAAGGACGACCTTTCTTTCTGTCTCTCTCTCTCACTGTCTAACTCTGCTTGTCCAAAAAAAAAAAAAAAAAAAAAAAAAGAAGTTGAATTTAGCAATGGAGTGAAGAGAAAGACATTGAGAGAAAAAGGGGATGGGGTCAAGGAAAAGAAGACAGAAGGGAAGTGGACCAGGGTAATGGAAGCATTATGGTGGCAGTGAGGCATGGGAAAGAGGTGTACCCAGTGAGCTCACCAAGACATCAGCCTGTGGTCCCCAATATACACGAGGCAAGAGCACTTCAAAAACTTCATGGAGGGGCCAATGCTCAAGCATCCCCTATCTGAACTCTGTTTCAAGTCCTAGCTGCTCCCCTTCCAATTCAGTTCCCTGGAAAAGCAACAGAAGATGGCCAAAGTCCTCAGGCCCTGTACCCACGTGGGAAACCTAGATGGAGTTTTAGGCTGCTGGCTTCTGTCTGACCCAGCCTTGACTGTTGCTGTCATGTGGGGAGTAAACCAGCAAATGGATGATTCATTCTTCCTCCCTCCCTCCCCCTCCCTCTCCCTCTCTCCTTCCTTTCCTCCCTCCTTCCCTCCCTCCATCCCTCTTTCTCTCTCTCCCTTTATCACTCTACCTTTCAGATAAATATTTTACTAAAAACATTGTAGAAAGTATAATTAAAAGATAAGCTTATTTTGATACCCAAAAATATTTTAAACTCACACATATTAGAGATCTTTAGAAAGTTCTCAAAAATCATATTAAGAAATAACTATGCACAGGTTTTTAAATTTTTTGTACCAAAATAAGCTTATTGTTTAATGCTATTTTCCGCTAAGTTTTTGAAATGCTCTCATATATACAAAACACTCACGTACAGGTATGTTCTGCTTCAGCAGCTGAGATACCGGGGCCAGCTTTGTGGCACAATGGGTGTGTGACACTGGATCCCATATTGGTGACCGGGATGGAGTTTCAGGATCATGGCTTCAGCCTGTACTAGCCATGGCTCTTGCAGCCATTTGGGGAGTGAACCAGCAGATGGAAGATTTCTGTCACCCTTAATGTGCTGTACATTGTGATTTTTTTTTTTTTTGACAGGCAGAGTAGACAGTGAGAGAGACAGAGAGAAAGGTCTTCCTTTTTGCCGTTGGTTCACCCTCCAATGGCCACTGTGGCCGGTGCGCTGCGGCCAGAGAACCGCGCTGATCCAATGGCAGGAGCCATGTACTTCTCCTGGTCTCCCGTGGGGTGCAGGGCCCAAGCACTTGGGCCATCCTCCACTGCACTCCCTGGCCACAGCAGAGAGCTGGCCTGGAAGAGGGGCAACCGGGACAGAATCCGGCGCCCCGACTGGGACTAGAACCCAGTGTCCCGGCGCCGCAAGGTGGAGGATTAGCCTAGTGAGCCACGGCGCCGGCTGTACATTGTGATTTAATGCTATAACTAGTACTCAAACAGTATTGTTCACTTTGTGTTTCTATGTGGGTGCAAACTGTTGAAATCTTTACTTAATATCTGCTAAACTGATCTTCTGTATATAAAGAGAATTGAAAATGATTCTTGATGTGAATGGAAGGGGAGAGGGAGCGGGAAAGGGGAGGGTTGCGGGTGGGAGGGAAGTTATGGGGGGGGAAGCCATTGTAATCCATAAGCTGTACTTTGGAAATTTATATTCATTAAATAAGTTAAAAAGTAAATAAATAAATAAAATATTTTTTTAAAAACTTAGATACCCAAAAAGTCACATTTCTCTGATAAACAGGCTGCAAAGACTCTGAGGTCTACCCGCCCAGATGAACTGTGATTTTTCTTCCGAGACATTCTCAAGAACACATAGGCTGCTTAGCGCATAATGTTGGTCTTGGTTTTCTTGTTTCAAAGATTCTGTATTTATCAGTCACTCATTCAGCCAATGAATATTTATTGAGCACCTGCGGCATCAGGTAAATACTGAAGATGCACAAGAGAAATGGAAAACAAGGTCTCTTACTGACACAGATCCTATGTTCTAGTGGTATAAGGTAGGCAGATAAAACAAGATAAATTCCCTGAGCAATGCGCCCTTAAAGGGAAAACAGTAGGTTGCACTCTTAAATAAGGTCCATTAGTGGGAAGAAGATCAAATGTAGCTGGCTGAGAAAGCCTCTCTGAGCATAGTATTTGGACCGATCTACTAAATGACAGAAAGGAATCAGCCTAGCAACAATGTGAATGTGAACACTTGAGGCTCACACCTGGAAAGGCAAGTGCAAAGGCCCTGAGAATAAAGACTGACTGATCTGACATGAATGTCAGGTCAGAAGAGTTCAAACCTTGGCCACAAGCTGTGTCCAGAGCCAGTGCTTCCTAAGCACCACCTGGGTAAGTCTGCATCAGAAGCCCAAATACTTGCAGATTCAACCCAACCCCTAGAAGGATCTATGATCTATTCCCATTGAGATGTGAATTTCAGTTGACTCATGTACCCCAAACAAAGGCCATTTGGGAGGACAATCACAGAATCCTTGAGAAGAAAATATTACGCATTCTCCCAGCACAGCAGCAGGGCGGAAAGCTGCACTTCAGGGCAACAACTCTTATTTTGATTTTTTTTTTTTTTAATACCAAAGAAAGGAAGCTGATCCCAAAGTTAGTTGACACTCTCCATCACTGGTAACTAGATTGGTCAGGAATCCTCACATAGCTATCTTGCCTAAAATAAAGAACTTGGTGTGGGTTTAGCTGAAGAGGATTCTCTGCAAGATGTGCCTGGTGTCATTTGGCTCAGGCAGGCAGGAGAGAAGTATGTACACTAGGCTGCAGCTCCTGGACATGGGGATCAGACCACGCCAAAGTGACACGATCCATCATGCAGTGCAAACAAGGAATCGGCATTTCAAAGCAGAATGGTAACAGACAGCACTGGAGTGATTTTAAAGTATGTCCACAAATTTCTTTGGCACATGTAGCTTCAGGGTAGTAGAGCCTAATCCCTGCCTCCTTGAGTTTAAGCTGCATTCTCGGGGACCCGAGGAACAGAATGTTGTAGAAGTGAGGCAGCACGGTCCTCCGGATGAGGGTGCAAAGGCTTCCTCCCTGCTCTCTCTTGGGTCAGACGCTGTGAGGGAATCTAGACCAAGTCAGAGGAACACAAAGCAGCCATGTGACAAGAAACTGAGGCCTCCTGCTAACGGCCATGCCAGTAGAATCTGATCCTTTTAACACCAATCAAGCTCTCAGGTGACTGTACCCCAGCTTACATCTGCACAGTCTCCTGGATACCCACTATCCACAAGCTAGAGCACTCTCAAATTGTTAACTCACAGAAACTGCATTTTCTAAGATGATAAATGCTTATTATTTTTAGCAACTAAGTGTTTAGTTGGGCCATTTGTTAGGCAGCGACATAAGCAGTGAGGTCGGAAAGCATTTATATGGGCCCTATAGGAAAGCACTGAGCTTTGGGATATATTGTATGGGAGTGTCTGGTACCTAGGTTCTATCTCCAGGCTAGTATGGCACAGGAACACATCTATGATATGAAAGCAGGGGAAACATTTGGAGTTATCAAATGTCTCTGAAGTAGAGAAAATCAGGAATTGTCAAAGGCCAATCTGCTCAGACATGCCCATTCTGAGGCCATCCATTCCTATTTGGAGTTAATAATCACACTGTTCTTACATTGTTATCAACTATTACGCTTTCAAAGAATACTAAAAGGACAATTTAATAGACTTCTGATTGGCACGAGGAAATACTCTGATATCAGGTCTATCTCGAGATTGAAAGGGGAGAATATAAGAAATTCAACCCATAGTAAGAATATGTGAACCCTTGTGGCAAGTAATCTCAGAGCCTTGTACTCAGGTTTTTTTTTGGTGTAGTGGCAAGTAAAATCCTGGATCTTGAATCATCCAATGTACTAAAGTCCTAGATTGACAATATCCCTCCATGTGCCAGCATCATTTCTTTAGGTTAAGAAGAGGATACAAACAAGCAATATTATTTTTGAACCAAGACATGTTATTTGCAGGCTTAAATTTCTTCACTCTCATCACATCTGCTTCCCAAAATATCAAAAATATCAAAAATCAGGAACTGTCAAAGCCAAATCAACTCAGATGGTGCCTATTCCGAGAGTAGCATGTCAATAGTGTTTACGCCCCTTCTTACACCACATAGTCTAATTACCTCTGATTATGTATTTAAGGAAACTTCCATGCACTGTAAACACTGCAAAAATATATCCCTTCAGCTTCTTATTTCCTCCATCTGGCAGAGATGAGGAATCCCTAGTCAGTTAATGTCCTTGTCTAGGACACTGCACCTACGATTTAAGGGACAGAAAAAAAGTTAACAGCTACAACTATCCACGATCAATGTCAAATTTCTCTTTTATTTTCTATCTTACCATCTTCCAAAAACTCCAGCCTAAGACAGGGTGTTCTTTTGGCAAAGATAAAATCCAGATGGCATCTGCACTATCAAACATGACCTCCCCCGAAACTGACTTGAGGACCAATAGCAGCACAACTCTCTGCCTGGTTGAGAGAGCGCTATTAAAGCTGGGGAAATTATAGCTAAGGAACTAAACAAGTGAACAGGGCACTGGCCCCAGTAAGGCTTTTTGTGGAGAATTGTTTGTTGAGCTTTTTTTTTTTTTCTCCTTCCTGGGGTAGTGTTCCAGTGAGTCCTGGGGAATTGTTACAATTCAGATCCTCATTTATTTTTCCCTGTGTTCTTGTCACCATAGTCTTAGAGTCAAGTGGTTTAAATTCCCAATGGCAAAGTGAAACCATTTCAGTTTGGGTTTCTATTCCCAGAACAAACTAAGGTTCAAAGTCCCCCAGCAAACAAAGGCAGCATTCTTAGAGGGTTTCTCCCATGGGAGAGCTCCTGATGGAGACTGGAGCCACTGGGCGGAGCTGGCACTCTCGGGGGTGCAAGGAAGGACTTCTTACAATTTAGACAAAGGTACATTTACCTCTAAAGAGAGCAGTCAGAGAAAAGTGATTGTCATTTTTCTAATATTAAAATTATGTCTATAATAAATCCAGTAGTGGATTTAGTATTTCATAAGCACCATAAAAATCAGAAAACTGACAGTTGTTCCCAAGATAATTTTAACTTCCACTCAGTAAGAATGAATTAACCAAAGGTACATCCATGGATCTATACATTTATTCACTGAGTGAGCATCTTTTACACACAAGGCATTGTGCTAGGTGTTGAGTGAGCCTTGTTGAAGAAAAGATAAAAAATGATTTCTAAACTCATGAAGCTTATAAATCTAGAGGGAAAGTTAGAAATAAAATGTATGTGTACATGTGTGTGTACACACGCCCACTTCCATGTTCATGAAGAGAGAGAGAAAAATAATCGGTGGCTGGCACTGTGGCATACAGGGTAGGACCATGACCTTCAATGCTGGCATCCTATATGGGTGCTGGTCCATATCTCAAGTGTTTCACTTTCAATCTAGCTCCCTGCTAACAGCCTAAGAAAAGCAACAGAAGATGGCCCAAGTACTTGGGTCCCTGGCACCCACATGGGAGACCCAAATGAAGTTCCTGGCTTTGGCCTGGCCCAGCCCTGGCCATTGCAGCCATCTGGAAGATCTCTTTGCCTGTGTCTCCCCCGCCTCCCTCTCTGTAACTGCCTTTCATATAGATAAATCAATCTTTAAACAAATAAATAATTGTTTAATCATCTTTTCATCACTACAACAAAATACCTGACACAGGCTACTTATGAAGGAAAGAATCATTTAAATCAAAGTTTTGGAGGCTGAAAGTCCAAATGGCATGATGCACACTTTTCCAAAGACCCTAAGGAGGATGGCAGAGGACATGCAGATAAAGGATCACAAGAAAGCAGACAGAGTAGGTGGGCTCAACCTCTGTTTTTTGTAATTACCCTCTCAGGAGAACAGTATTCTAAGAGTATGCCTCCAGTGACTTAAAGACCTCCCCTTAGGCCCACAGCCTAAGGTTCTACCATATCCCAAGTGTAACACCCTAGAAGCCAAGCCTTTAACATATGAGACTTTGGGGGACACTGAACATGCAAATGAAAGCACTCATAGGTAGATATACTTATACTAAAATGGTGAACTGACCCAGTCAAGGAGGCCAAGGAAAGTTTCTGTGAAGGAAGGATGGATGAAATGAATTTGAAGAAGATAGGTGTAGGTAATCTGAGGTAAGAACTAAAAAGAGAACACCATACT